>NW_010316063.1:21465-30705 GCF_000700745.2 Antrostomus carolinensis
CCCTCTAGGGACAGTTCAATCAAGAATTGATTAATGCTTGAATTCTCATCAAGAATTAATAAGTTCCTGATGTGGTGAAAATGAATAGTCTCAGAGAAGCAGCTAAGCTTGTTGTTTTGTGTGGGTGGGTGGGGGGAATACGTTATATATATTTGGCAACTCTGATGAGATGGCTGAGTTACAGGGAGGGGGATTCCAAATTCCCCAACTGTTTATCCCTTCTTAATAACATAATGAATGAGTTGACTGAAGGCCAGTTCTCAGACATGACTTGGAAGAGATGATATTTCCATCGTTATTTTCTCAAGTTTGGGTCCAACGCTTAGACTCCTTACAAACACACCAGGAGAGATTGGGGCACGTCCCACCACAGCCTTGGTAGGAGCCAGGTCCCAGTGAACAGGAAGCACTGAAGCTGAAGATATTTTTCAGTGTCTCAATTCTTGTGCTTTTCTGGAACTTTTGCATTTTATCACTAGGCAAGTGCAGCAACAAATGCTGAAATAATACTAAAGGTTTGGGTTTTTCTGGATTTGAGTGACCTGGGCTTGTTTAGAGTGGAGAATAGAAGGCTCCAGGGACACCTTATTGTGGCCTTCCAGTACCTGAAGGGAGCTGAGAAACAAGAGGGAGAGTGAATTTGTACATGGGCAGAGAGTGGCAGAACAAGGGGGGATGGCTTCAAAATGGGAGAGGGGGGGTTGAGATGAGATGTGAGGAAGAAATTATTTGGTGTGAGGGTGGTGAGACACTGGCCCAGGTTGCCCAGAGAAGCTGTGGTTGCTCCTCCCTGGAAGTGTTCTCGGCCAGGTTGGATGAGGCTTTGAGCAACCTGGTCTAGTGGAAGGTGTCCCTGCTGCTGGCAGGGGGGTTGGAACTGGATGAGCTTTAAGGTTCCTTCCAACCCAAACCATTCTATGATTTATTTATTTATTTAAAGCACCCCACTCTTGCTGCCCACCTTCACTGGCTGGAGCACCCATTCAGAAAGGATCCTCCAGCCCCATGTGGGTCAGGTCTACCCAGGCTACTCTGCTGGAGGCCTAGTCCCATCAGTGCAGATATGCTGGAGAAAAATATATACCAACATCCATCTGCCTCAGTATCCAGGTAGGTCTGTCCTGGTCATACGTGCAGAAGTAAAGCCACAAGGAGACAGGGAAACTCCACTGGAAGTCCTTCCCCCAGCTCATTATCCCACCCAGTGCTTGTCAGGCCACACCTGGAACACTGTGCTCAGTTTTGGTCCCCACTGTACAAAAAAAAAGCTGTGGACAGGCTGCAGAGGGTCCAGAGAAGGGCCACTAAGATGATCAAAGGACTGGAAGCCTGCCATGTGAGGAAAGGTTGAAAGATCTGGCTTTGTTCAGCCTTGAGAAGAGAAGGGTTAGGGGAGAGCTCACCACCATGTGCCAGTACTTAAAGGGTGGATACAGAGAAGATGCAGACTCCCTTTTTGCAAGGAGTCACATAGAAAAGATGAGGGGTAACAGGTACAAGTTACTCCTGGGAGATTCCAATTGGACACAAGAGGACAATTTTTCACAGTGAGATCAGCCATTGGAACAATCTTCCCAGGGAAGTGGAGGGTTCCCCAACATTGGACATTTTTAAGATTCAGCTGGACAGAGTGCTGGGCCATCTTGTCTAGACAGTGCTTCTGCCAAGAAAGGCTGGACTACATGATCTTCGAGGTCCCTTCCAACCTAGTGTTCTATGATTCCTGCAGAAGGTGCTTTGCATCATGAAGAGTGAGAGCTCTGGGGTACGCACACCCTGGAAAGGAGCTACGGGAAGATGGTCAAGGTTAGTGTTAAAATAGAGCTTGGAATATTTAGAGCCATAAATTCTCTAATAATAGAGATACTCTAAATAATAGAGCCATAAATTCATTGATGTCATCACTTGTGGGTTAGGCAGCAGCTCAGCACTGGACTCAGGTGCTTTAGCTGTTCTGAAGGTCTACTCTTAAATCCACAAGCAGCAAAAGTTTCAAGAAGAAAAATTTAGCTGCTGAAATGCGGTTAAAGCTCGAGAATTGGAGGTGAGAGAGTTAGAACACACTTTATTGAGGTGCAGGGAATGCTGTCAGTCAGTCCAGGAGGAGAAGACACAAGGAAATAACAATATCTCAGGTGATTTCTTACAATCACTGTGTCCTCAAATCCTTCCAGACGACACAGCCAAGGAGGTTATAAAAGTTATTATCTGAAGAGACACAGGAATAAGCAATATCCCTGGCACAATCTCTATTTGTAATTATCTTGAAGCATTTCCTGGAAGAGCCATCACACATGCTGCAGCATCTGCCTATTGCCCTGGTGTAACCACAGCAACACGTGCTTCCCTGCTCCGCCTGGCAAAGAACAGAAGGGATTTGGGATGATAGCAAGGAGCGGAAACACCAGGTGAATACTGCAGAACACAAAATTCCAAGCTGCATTTGTTTGTATTTAGCAATTGTTTGCTCTTATGAAAAAAGAAGAAAAAAAAAGAAGTTATCAAATGGTGAACATCTGGAATGCCAAAGCCAAGAGTGGCTTTTGTTTGCATCACCAGCAGATGTTTCTGTCTGCAGAAGATGGCTGCGTGAAAGATAACGGTGCTAAGCTGCTCTCCTCACCAGCCTGGAGGGATGTGGATTGTACAACATAATTTAGGGATGCCTCACGATGCTGATTAAAATGAGGTAGAACAGAATAAAATAGCATTGTAAAGAAATAATTCAAAAGTCTATCTCACCTATCTGTTCCATACAGGGGAAGGTTTTTTAATTTTATTTTACTGCTTACTGCTCATCTTAGGCTGAAAACCAGAAAATAGGTTTCTGGTTTATTTCATTCATTTTATTCCACTGCTGCATGAACATCCACTTGTGTACGTGCCACAAAAGTAGAAAAATATATTCCCAAACTGACAGAATACGCTGAATTTCCATGGGGAAAATGTGCAAGGTGGGAAAAACATAAAAATGTGCTAACGTGGGGGAAAGGAGCTTGGGGAAGGGCAGGTTTAAGACCACTAGAGTATTTTTTTTTCCCCTCCCTTCATGACAAGATCAAGTCCAGTACTGATTTAATTCTGCCTCAAATCTCTTTTCCCTTTCAGCTGCTTATCAAACATGGCTTTGTCTAAAATCCACCTTTACACATACAACTTAAAACAAAGTCAGTGATTAATCCAGCTGGAAAGCCTAAGCTGGATTTGCATGGTGTTTGCACAGTCACTTCACCTGGATTTGAGTTTTATTCTCCTTATTCTTTTCACCCTCCTCCTCTCCCAGCTACAAAATAAGCACTGTCACAGAAAACAGCGTGGTCCCTGCTCAGGGAGTCAATAAAGGACTTTTTCCCCCTTTATAAAAGGGAATTAAAGTGTGTAAATAGTTAATAAATTACAAAAGAGAAAAAAAAACACATTTTTGGCTCTTGAGGACATGTATTTTTTTTCATTTACATGAGTAAAATCAGCCCAGAAACTGTTACTTAAATCCATGGCACTACTCTTATTTTACACAAAGTGAGGAACAAATAAAGCCGCCCACATTTCTCCATCTCCACAGAGTTGTGGATGTCAAGAACAAAATATTTCTTTTCTCCTATTTCCCTCAAACCAAGCCCTGGTCATTTTGTGTAGAAAATCTCTCTTATAATAATGATCCTAGAAAATATATATTCTTCTCTTTGCCTTCCTCATATTAGAGAGTGTGAGTACAACAAAATCTATGGGGATGCAGCAGCTCAACCACACCGCTCAGAAATACCCAAAGTGCTGTCTTTTAGCAGAAAATAATGTTGGGCTGTGCCACTGCAGTAAAACCCAGTCCCTTGCCCAAGAAAAGTGTCACTAAAGGTTGAAATTAAGAAAAAAAACACAAAAGCAGTCAATACTTTCTCATCAAAAACCTCATCACTGCATCTATACACACCAGTTAAAAAGAGACACGGCAAGAACTGAAAGTGATACAGGAAAGAAATATTTAGAGACATTCTTGGCACTTTCAAGACACGGCTAGAACTGATAGAAAATGATACAGAAAAGAAATATTTAGAGACATTCTTGGCACTTTTTTCAACTGGCCAGATAACTAAAATACATTAAAAAAGGAAAAAAAATAAGAAAAAAAAAAAAGACATGATACTTTCAGATTAATTGAACCAATAATCAAAGGCTGTCTCTAATTCCTGGACTAGGAGGTCAATTACTGACATAAATTTGACAGCAGATAGATGGTAACAGTGTGCAATTACCATTTAAAGACTTGATAATTATGGCAAGAATTAGTCTGTATTTTCAGCTGCAGCAAAATCCATCAATTTTTAGTAGTTATTATCTTGATTATAAGAAGAAATGGATTCAGCTATGTCTTGTCAAACTGACAGAAACCAGAAAATACAATGGGCGCTGAGAACGGGCTGATGGAACCAGCCAGTCAAGTTTAAAGTTTCCTTTCCTTAACTGGAAATTTAAAATTGTAGACTTGAGAAAATTTTAAGTTTCAGAACATTCTGCAAGGAGAGATGCAGAAAAAATTTCAACTCATTAATAATAGGACTGAGAAGTGTATGTTTGCATGAGGTTTGCCAAAATGAGTCAAAACATGAGCTTCTCTTTCAGACATTTAAACTCAATTTTAAAAGTCAAAGTCAGGCACAGTCAGGTTCACCCACCCCATGTGGGGGATGCAGCACACGTCACACTCTCCTTTGAGTCTCTCCTCTCCAAGGAAATGAGCTTTTCTTACACGAAATCTTAAAACCTGCAGATTAATACCCTCCTCCTTACAAGCAGGAGGGATGTTTTCCAAGCCCAGGGACCAGGGACCAATATAGAGAGATCCTGATGGAGATTCAGGGAGAAGGAATAAAAAAAAACCTTCTGTGCAGGAGTTTGCTGCCTCAGAGCTAACAACAGACCTATTTCAGAAGAAACACAGAAGACCAGCCACATCATCCAGCCAAGAGAAGGGAAAACCCCACAGCACCCACAGTAGACCAGCCCCAGTGTGGCAGAGCCTTTTGACAGCCCCATAAACCCCCCCAGTGATGCCTCCTGACCTTCCCATCTTGTTCTTTAGAGTAAAAGCAGTAACAAATCCATTTTCTCAGCACTGGTATGCTCTCCCCTGGGCGCTGGGGTCATCTCCCCACAGCCACTGTCTTCCTACAGCTCCATTCCTATCCCCATCCCATCAAACACATGGAAGATGTGGCCTCCCCTGCCAGTCCTGGTCTCCTGTGATGAGCTGTAACAGGCTGCAGTGCTTTCTCATCCATCAAGAGGTGATGGAAATACTTTGCCATCATAAAGGTAACTGCATCCCAGATTGGAAGGAAAGGCTGCTAATTAGTTTCCAGGATAATTAGGAAATAAGTACCACCTGTATGTCATTACCTTCAGGAGGAGCAATTGAAGATGAGCCAGTTCTTGTTCTGGCTAAATGCTGCTGTCTGCAGGAACGAGCACAGTGAGTACCCGCAGGAGATGCTGAGCAGAGGCAATGGGAGAAGCTGCCCATCACTTCACACCCTCCCACTCCTCCTCACACCAACTGCTTCTCACCTCTACCTCAGGTGAAGAGCAGTTGTTAAGGCCACTAGTTTCCAGAGGTGTCAGTCAGTAAGAATGCTGCAAACCTGCTGAGAAAGCACAGCAACAAAAAGCCATGGCACCCCAAAGCAAGATCAGGTTGTCAAAGCAAAAAAAACCCCAAAATTGTCCTGCTGCATGTGTTGTTTTGAAATGTTCCTGCCCTGATGTTCCAAACCCATGGGGAGGACCATGCTACAACCCAAGGCTGGGCACGCAGCGTAGGAGAAACAAACTCCATAGGCATTTTTTTTTTAAATGCAGAGTCCTGCAAAAGGAAGAAGCGCAGAAGGAACCACCAGCTGGGTGCTGCATGCCCAGGCAGTAGGTCAGGGTGGGGTTTTTTTACAGAAACACCCACATCTCCAAGGAGTGATGGGGTGGGACAGCTCTTCTGTGCAGGTTTAGTCCCATCAAAAGGAGCTGTGGCCTCAGTGAGGCCATCAGGGTCTTGAGCATGGTAAAAACAATAGCCAGGTCTTGTTTGATAAAGCTCATAAATCTGCAGAGCTCACACATTTCCAAGGAGTGAGCCTGGTGGTATTTCCCCCGGGGTGACTCACTGACTTCTCTGCATTTCAAGCTCATTAACAGACGGGAAAAATCCCAAAGCGATGACATTTCACCGTAATACTGAAGAAGAGAATGAAATGTTTGAACATTAGAAATAATGCTCTGCCCCCAAACTAGTGCCAGTAATGTCAACTTGGTATTAAAAGCAAAATATCAAATAAAGCTATATTGGACCCAGACTTTCTCCTTCAACTTTTCCTCGGGGGATTTGTCAGGTGGGTGTCAGCAGAGGCTGAGGGATGCGGTGAGCTGGGATCTGCAGCCCATGGACCTGATGGTGGCAGCAGCATCTTTATTCTCACTCCAGTGAAGCACATGATTGTAAGACTTTTTCTTCTCTATTATGTTATTGAGAAAAGTGTAAATCTCATTATTCCAGAATGTGAATAATAATAATAAAAATCTTGGGATGCCCTTGATGCCTTCCTGAAAGGTGAATGCTGGTTAGCACAGTCCTACCTGCTTCTACATTTGCACTGAACGTATTCAAGAGTTTTTGCAGGTGAAGAATTCATTAAAAAATCCTGTAACCTCCCTGCTAAAGTGAAGCAGCTAAAAACTTGAGGAAAAAAAAATTATACAAGAGCATTTCTTTCACTGAGTGAAATACTGTTACAATAGCACAGAAAAGACGCCAGGGTTGGAAGCCAGGGATTATTCTGTGTCAGCAATCTGTCTCATGCTTCAACACTGCCTAGATCTTTCAAATTTCTGTTAAATACAGAAACTTTTAACTTTTTATTTTATTTTATTTTATTTTTTTAAAAAAGGATCAGCTGCCATGGATTTGTCTGCTGACTTTAATGAGTCCTCAGTAGTGGCAGTTTTGCTCTCTCAGGTATCAGACGGGTGTACCTGAGTGCACGGCATGGGTCCTGCCTGGTTCACCTTTCTCTCTGGACAGGAAGAGTAGAATTAAAGCAATGATATAACACTGAATATTGCAGGGGAAAAAATGACAGGATGATCATTTTAATATACAGTAACAAAAGAACTAAGGTATTTTGGTCTTTACCTATTTTCCTTGGCAAACAAAGAACATTTATTATATTTCTATATAATGAATACATAAAGATTTTTGACTTTTAGCATAAGTGGAGTTTCCCTAAATAAGGGATAAGAAGAAAAGTATATTGCTGGGTTTCTAGGTGCCTGGATATTTATAAAATCCCCATTATTCTTGTGATCTTTAAAGAAGAGGAGCAGAAATTCACCCTGCTAATCTTGAGAGCTGTATCCTACCATGTAGAACTGGATCAGCTCCTTTCACATCTCTTCGTGAAACTATCACAGTCTGGTATGTTGAGTTTTTGTCTTCCATTTCAGGGCTAAATGTATTTTAATACCGGATAATGTTATTTTTTGTGGCTATTTCACATGCCACTTAGCTTAAATCTCTCTGTGCTTGGGAGGTTATGTGATGTTAACCGACACCATCGGAGTATATAAAGCATGTTATAGATGCTAACATTATATAGGACAATAGGCTGATCCAGCAGATGATCATACTATGAAATAAATGAGGCATTTGAATTCAGGGGGTTTGCAGTTCAGGTTCATCCCTGCTTTGGTGTAGATCGGATCTAGATGGTTGGTTGTCCTCCCAGTGAAAACCAAGGGCAGCTCGACCTTGGTGTGGGGCCAAGAAAAGCCACCACTGATTACAAGCCTGAGAGGGCTGTAAATGACAATGAAAATAGATTCTCAGCAAAGAAATGGCATCAGGAGGGAAAAACAAACAAAGAAACAAGGAAACAAAAAAACCCCACAAAAAACCCTCCCCAAAAGCCCCCCAAAAAACCCAAAACAAAAGAGAAACGCTGATTACAGCTCAGGCTTTTGAAGATTACATCAAGTCAAACTTTTATTAGCAAAGTTGTATCTCATGTAAAATGAAAATATCTTTTAAAACCATACGTGCACATAATGCAGGATACAAACAGCAACTACAGTACCAACACGTTTCTCTAAACTTTAATAAATGCACACTAACATTTAGCTCGAAAAGTAACATTGTAACAGTGACACCACATTTGCTTTGATCTTTTCTCGTGAAATTACAAAGTATCTTGTTTAAAGTAAAAAATAATAATAAAAAAACAACGAAACAGACAGTTTGCTTTGGCTCAAACCCACCTACTGGTTCCTGCCTGAAAACAGAACAAATCAGTGCAGATCACTTGAGATTTTTTTTTACATGAAAAATAGGGAGCTGCAATGTAAACAGGTTCTGGTGCTCCACCACGGTTTATACACCTCATTCTGAAATAGCAAACATTAACAGAAATGCAGCTGAGGGCTTGATCCAATGTCAAACAGAAAAAAATTCTCTTGCCAGGAAGAATTTCCTTTCTTTATATCTGTTCTTACAGGCACATAAAATAATCTAAACGTACCACTCGTCTGCAAAATAATGACTATAAAAAATTATGATGTGATTTCCTTTCAGAAGCATGCAAGGATCAGTGAGTGAATTTTATTCTAACTTGAGTTTAAAAAACTGCATGTGGAATTAGTGTTAAAAAAACCCCCACCTTTTTATATAGAAAGATTGTGCTAGTATCTGTTTTCATCTCAAAAAATAATATTGGTCTGAAAACTTTTATTAAAACCTCTCATGCATCGGATCTGACCCGTTCAGTCAATGGAAGTAGTTATCAGAAAAAGAGCTACTCATTAAAATTTGTGTAATAACAACACAACAGAACAAATATAAAACATTAAATGATATGTTAATTAGAAGCATTTAAAACTTGAATTACAAAGAAGGTTGTTTTGTTGTTTTTTTTTTTTTAATTTATGGTACATACACATGTTTTTACCCAGAGGGGAAAGTCATTTTCTGATTTGGTTCCTAATTCTGCTTTTCCTAAAGATCCAGCCCTAGAAGGGCTGTGATACCCAGCCCTGGTCTGTTAGACTCACTGAAGAGCAGAATCAAGCAGAAGTGAGGATTTCTTGAGACTGGGGCTCCAAATTTTGCTGGAGAATGAAGCTGGGCCTATTCCTACAAGTTCTTGATTATGAAATTTTATTTTTATATATGTGTGTGTGTGTATATTTTTTATATATATATAC
>NW_010316064.1:0-328 GCF_000700745.2 Antrostomus carolinensis
TAATCGCACCCAGCCTATGGGGAAGACAGAGGGGGCTGATTTCCCCTGCTCCTTTACCTCCTTTTTCTCATTCAGTGAGAATTTTGAATATCCTTGGGATGTTCAAACCATCATGTTTCTGTTGGTGGGTCACTTTAATGTGTTTCAGCTCCTGTTGTGGGTTAAACAACTATTCAGGAATATGACCCAGAGTTCTGCCCCAAGGGATAGTTATGAGTGGCAGGGTGTGTGGGATAGTACGGGCAAGCACCTGGGGCAGTGGGCACCTCCAGTGTTTTGGAAATTCACACCCAAACAAATTCAGAATCCTAAAGAAATAGTAAAATCT
>NW_010316064.1:378-795 GCF_000700745.2 Antrostomus carolinensis
TGCGGGGGTCTGGCCCATGCCTATCAAATCCTATTCAACACTATTCAGTACCCTCAAGGGGAAGGGAAGGTCTCTGGATTTGGCAGCAAAATGAGAAATACTGCAGATAGTCCAGCCCCTGTAAAAAGCATGGCAACTACTTCAACCCCCCGTGACAGACACTGCTACTGCACCCAAACCAGAGGATCAACCCATGCCAGTATCTGTTGCTCCTGTACAGAGAAAGAAATACACAAAAAAGTCAGCTCACTCAGCAAAGGGGGAAGGTGAACCAGGGCCATCACGAGAACAGGAGGAAGATGCAGAGCCAGAGATAATTACCTGATCCCTGTCCCTAGGTGAGCTGCAAGATCTGTGGAAAGACTTCAGCTGCCATCCGGGTGAGCACATTGTTACCTGGCTTCTCCGATGCTGGGA
>NW_010316064.1:1108-2551 GCF_000700745.2 Antrostomus carolinensis
GCACGCGATCCATGTGCGGGAAGTTTTTACAGAGTGCACCATCATCATACTCCAAGTCATTGGCAGTAATGTCCTGGAGAGAAGATGAGAGACGGACGGTGGATAAGTTAGCTGGTCAACTTCAGCAATACGAAGGAAGTCTATCGGCCTCTGTATGGGCCTGCATCTCAGCTGTGGAAAAAATGTCCCAGGAAGTCCAGTAACTCAAAGAGGATATGTCCAGTTTCCCACCTGTACGGACCAGTATCTCACCTATCAGGAGCTAGTGTCCCTCTGCTCAAGAGAAAGGACATAGAAGATACACTCCACGAAGAACCCTGTGGTTTTACTTGTGTGACCACAGAGAGGACATGAGGAGGTGGGATGGAAAACCCACCTCAAACCTAGGGGCACGGGTACGTGAATTGCAGGGAAAAACAATCACAGAAGGAAAACAGCTGCTCCAGTCTCCAGGGGGCAGCTCTCCAGACAAGGTGAGGGATGATCTCATTTCTGATCCTCTTGAAGAGACTTCTGACTCATATTTACAAGAAGTGAATGGCAAATACCATGATCAGGATTAGAGGGGCCCTGCCTCCAGCCAGGTGGAGGAAAGGGATAACTGGATTTATTGGACCATGCGGATCCGATGGCCTGACACATCAGACCCACAAGAATTCCACAAGAGTATAAGGCTCTAGTGGCACTGGTGCACAATGTATCCTAATGCCATCAAGCCACAGCGGTATAAAGCCCATCTGTATTTCTGGAATAACAGGGGGATCCCAGCAACTGACTGTATTGGAAGCTGAAGTGAGTCTGACCGGGAATGAGTGGCAAAAGCACCCCACTGTGACTGGTCCAGAGGCCCCTTGCATCCTTGGTATAGATTACCTCAAGAGGGGGTATTTCAAGGATCCCAAAGAGTACTGGTGGGCTTTTGGTATAGCAGCTTTGGAGAAAGAGGAAATTAAACAGTTGTCTGCTCTCTTGGAGGACCCTTCTGCTGTGGGATTACTGAGGGTTGAAGAAGAGCAGGTGCCGATTGCTACCGCAACAGTGCACCAGCAGCAATATCGCACCAACTGAGGCTCTTTGGTTCCCATTAATGAGCTGATTTGCCAACTGGAGGGTCAAGGAGTGATCAGTAAGACTCACTCACCATTCAATAGTCCCATATGGCCTGTCCAGAAGTCTAATGGAGAGTGGAGACTGACAGTGGACTATCGGGGCCTGAATGAAGTCACACCACTGCTGAGTGCTGCTGTGCCAGGTATGCTAGAACTTCAATATGAACTGGAGTCCACGACAGCCAAGTGGTACGCCACACCTGATATCACTAACACGTTAGGGGCGTCCAGTCCCCCTGGTATCGACTGCCTCAGGGGTGGAAACACAGCCACACAATTTGCCATTGGCTGGTCCAGACTGTTCTGGAACAAGGTAAAGGTCCTGAACACCTGC
>NW_010316065.1:0-4835 GCF_000700745.2 Antrostomus carolinensis
ATATTTCATTAAGTTTCTCCCTGCCCATTCTTCCATCCTTCGATGTAAAATATTGTAAATCCCTTTTCTTTTAAGAGTGACTGAATATCCGCAAATCTAATTTGTCCCAAAATTATTCTGAATTCACACTGTAATTGTGCAAATCGATACTAAATTAAGCTACAAGCAGCTCAACAGCTTCTTATTGCCTGTTCTCGTACGGTTCATGTCGAGGTGATAAATCTTCCCAGCTAGGTGGTCACTCTTAATACTGACTTTAAAAATGTGTTGCCACGTCTCCATCCAATAAAAGAAGTTCAAGTTGCTTTGATCTTTTCACTCTACAGCGGCAGAGTGGGATTTCTCTTCCAAAGCATCAGTGTGACTGTTCTTTCTTACAGGAGTGTTGTGTAGATGATGGGCCTGACGGCTGGGTAGATGATTGGGGTGCATTAAGAAGAGTGTAGCCAGCAGGTCAAGGGAAGTTCTTCTCCCTCTCTACTCTGTCCTGGTGAGGCCACATCTGGAGTATTGTGTCCAGTTCTGGGCTCCCCAGTTCAAAAAAGACCAGGAGCTACTGGAGAGAGTCCAGCGGAGGCCACAAAGATGATGAGGGGCTGGAGCATCTTTCTTATGAAAAGAAGCTGAGAGAGCTGGGGCTGTTCAGCCTGGAGAAGAGAAGACAGAGAGGGGATCTTATCAATGCTGATCAATACCTAGAGGGTGGGTGTCAAGAGGATGGGGCCAGACTCTTTTCAGTGGTGGCCAGTGACAGGACAAGGGGCAATGGGCACAAGCTGGAACACAGGAGGTTCCATCTGAAACATGAGGAAAATCTTCTTTCCTGTGAGGGTGTTGGAGCCCTGGGACAGGCTGCCCAGAGAGGGTGTGGAGTCTCCATCTCTGGAGATGTTCAAAACCCACCTGGACGCTTTCCTGTGCAACCTGGTGTAAGGAACCTGCTTTGTCAGGGGGGTTGGACTAGATGATCTCCTGAGGTCTCTTCTAACCCCGACCATTCTGTGATTCTGTGTGTGTTTCTGTGATAATTTTCTGGCCAAGCTCCAGTGGCTGAAAATCCAGTGGAAAAACTCATTCAAAAGTCAGAGTGTGCAGCTGTTTGCAGGATGATGACTTGCTGGAGCTGATTACCCCATTGCCCGCACCACTTATGCCATGCGTGAAGTCACTCAGTTGTGACTTTCCAAGGAGACATCACGGGTAGCTTTGGCATGTTTTTATCCTGTCAAATTACTGGTTATTAAGAAGAAGAATGGTCACAGTGAGTGGCGTTGTAATGACTCACCAAGTAGTGATGGGTGCATGCTTTGATAGCGAGTGGATGTTATTATTTATTAGTGTAAACAAACTAGTTGCTTTTCCAGGCTGGCTTCCAATGATCAGAATCCATTAAGAAGGAGAAGACATGGCTGATCAATTGGGTTTTTCCCATTCAAGGACGTGGGTGACTTTTGAGGCAGCACCTGTGGGTTCCTGGTCCTCATATTTAATTTTTTGGCAGTGACATGGTGTCTAAAACAGTCTGAAGTGCTTTGTAGATATTTTCATCCCTTGTGTGGTATATCTGTTTCCATTGCACAGCTGAAATGTCAGGAGGTTAAGACCCACCAACTGAGTCCGTGGCTGAATTTCCAGCTGAATCCTCTTTTTCAGTTTGAAATGATAAACAAAATGATCTCTTTGTGGGAGTCTGAATCTCCCTATTGCTCTCAATATTTCTTTAGTTAATTTTTCCTCTGAGGGGAACATTTAATGTGATTACTGCCTTTTGTGAAAGCTTTTACAAGGCTCCCATATAAGTCGTCTGCAGATGTTTAAGTTCTCCACTGAGGCTGATCATGGAGCTCTAAGTTATATAAAAGGAATTGCTAGCTTTAGGCAAACTGTTATGGCAGTGCTTCAATTTATTTTAAAAATCAAGTTTAACTTGCACATTCAGTAAAACCTAGGCAGGAGATGACTTTAAGTTGCATATGGGCATATTGAAGCAGCACGCCTTGCAGGCAGAATTATTTTCTTCCTCTCCAAATCTGGAAAAGCAAAGTCAGGTTGCACAAACCATCTCATGGATATGACTCATGTTTGACCTGAAGGAAATATTTGCGCGTTTGAGATCTCTGTAGCCTATTAATCCCTGCAGTTGTTGGGTATTTCTTCCATAGGTGGGTGCAATCTTGTGTTGGAGGTGGCCAGAATCTGTATGACCCTCGTTTGTTCAATGCTGAATCCAGGTTAATATTCCCCATCTGTCATGATGTGAAGCTCAAAACCAAGTTGATCTTGACCATATGGTTTCTAGATGAACATGTGAGGACCACTCTCCCATTTAAACAAACTTTTTGAGAGCTGGTAAAATCACAACTGTTCTACCTGGAACATGATCTATTAGAAATTAGCACCACAGAGAAACGTAAATGCCGAAGTCTTCATTGAAAGCAGTGAGAAGTGGGTGCAAAATGTCTTTGATCATGATCCTACCTGAGACCACCAACTTGTTTTGTTCACCTCAACAAGTATCTGTCATAGAGACATGGAGCAGCTAGAGCAAGTCCAGAGGAGGGCCACGAGGATGATCCAAGGGCTGGAGCACCTCTCCTATGAGGACAGGCTGAGAGAGTTGGGGCTGTTCAGCCTGGAGAAGAGAAGGCTCCGGGGAGATCTTATAGCGACCTCCCAGTACCTGAAGGGGGCCTACAAGAAAGCTGGGGAGGGACTTTTCATAAGGGCAGTTAATGACAAAACAAGGGGAAATGGGTTTAAACTGAAAGAGGGGAGGTTTAGATGAGATATTAGGAAGAAGGTCTTCACTGTGAGGGTGGTCAGACACTGGAACAGGTTGCCCAAGGAAGTTGTAGATGCCCCCTCCCTGGAAGTGTTGAAGGCCAGGTTGGATGAGGCTTTGAGCAACCTGGTCTAGTGGAAGGTGTCCCTGCTGATGGCAGGGGGATTGGAACTGGATGAGCTTGAAGGTCCCTTCCCACCCAAACTATTCTATGATATGACTGCAATTTTTGACCCATACCAGCCCAGACTGGTTTTGAACTTCATAAAGGATGGATGACCATTATTTCCTGATCTTTAATAACAATTTTTGACTGTTTACATAGCCAGCATCATAGGATCATAATGATGTTAGTTGTAAGAGAACCTGTAGACATTGGTCTCATTTGCCTGAACCTCTGTCCCAGAACCAAAGCCTGGCCAACACCAGATCAGGTCAGTCATGGCTTTGCCTCAGTGAGTATTGAAAACTTAAAGAGATTGAGGTCCTCTGGGCAATGGTTCTGCTTTCCTCTCCTACTAGAAAGGCTTTTCCTTGCCACAGTTTTTGGCTGCTGTCCTTTGTTACATCACATCTATGATATATAGACTGGACCAGAGTCTTCATTTAAGTCATGTATTATTTTTATTTGTGGAAATGTGAAGCCTACACACAATACAGCTCTTGCACCTCTGTAAGTGTGAAGCAGAATAACTAATCCAATGACCACGTCATGTCTTCGCGCTTCTACCAGTGATTGTATCTTTTATGGTTGATCTCTAAATTATTCCAATACTATTAAAATAAACCTCCCTGTTTTGTGCTACTGGGATCAGTCCAGCCACAATGGTCTTGATGTTATCAGAGATGAAAGTGTGTGTGGAGGGATCATGTCAATGAGTCTAATCAAAAGATATTATGGGCAACACAGACCAGTTAATAAAAAGAGATCACCCGGTCTTGTATCTGTTAGCAATTCCATTGTGCTTTTGATTAGTAAATCTTAAATATTTTTTCAAGAATTGAATTTAATTGGTAAAACTTGCTATTCAAAGGCTGCCTTTCTAACGTGGCTTTATCTCTTTATCTGTGTCTTTGTAGTGCATCAGCCAACATCATTCCTAGGGTCCAAGAGCTGATGCTTGAGGGTGAATTCATGGCATTAGCTCTGCTTGCTCAAGGTTGTGTCTGCTGGGTTATTTTAGAAGACAAACTGAGCCAGGAAAGCTCTATTCCCAACCTTAAGCTCTTGGTTTGATCAAAAGTGATGACCGTTGCTCTGAAAGTCCTTGTGAACCAGAAGCTTCAGGCTGGAAAAACGCAACATCCTGAGCTGCTGGTGCTTAGAAACCTGGCTGGAATGGGGTCAAACCTTAGGTCTTCAGGGTAGGTTGGAGGGTGTGGACTGGCCGCTGTCTCTTTTGATCTTCCTGAAGCAAGATTTTTTTTGGTGGACAAGCCACCGAGAAGGAATGGTTTCTGACACATCTGCTGACAGGGACTGAACTACATTAGCACTCTGTCAATCTCATCTTCTATGAGCTGCCTTTTTTGAGACCTATTTGACTTCACTGGTTGTCAAAGGCACCCTCAGTTTTCAGCCTGCATGGGAAGAGCAGCAGGCAGTCAAGGGAGAGGTGGCCAATGTGAATCCATGGGGATCAACTGTTCTAAGGGAGCAGAAGGGGCATTTAGCTCCTGAGGTCACCCTGGGAGCTGGAATGGGTGCGAGGAAAGGTTGGCTTTGCCTCTGTGCATTGTCTGTCTCAATCTATTTTTTCTGGTCATTAGTCTCATAAATGGGACTCAAGCCAAAGTGGAAACAGAGAAATACTCCCAATTCTCACATGTTGGAGATGGCCTGGCCAAAAAAGAGAAATAAAAAAATAGCTGTCACTGTCTTCTTGGCCTTGAAGATTGACATGTCACTAGGACGTCCTGTCTGTGTCATTGCAATTCCCTCTATAGCTTTCAGATTAATCCTGTCTCCATCGATGCAGTATCTGTTCAGTTGGTAGGACTTTGATCCCTTTTCTTTTGCTCCTGAATTATCATAGAATCATAGAATGGTTTG
>NW_010316066.1:0-53184 GCF_000700745.2 Antrostomus carolinensis
TCCAATCTCTGACATTCTGTGATTCTGTGAATCTACACAAGATTTCAAAAATCTTAAATTTTTCTTTTAAAAATTAAATTTTACCAAGGCATGGGACTATTTTTTTTTTCCATATTCTTTATTACATTATATAATCGTGAATATATTTATAAATTGAAGAAAACAATACTTTTAAAAATAACTTGACCTATGTAAATCATGTGAAGTAGTATCTTGAGTTGTATATCAGGTTTTTTACTCTGCCTGCCTTCACAGCAGCCTTAGGTGGTGGGAAAATCTTATCCCTGTTTTCAATTGGATTATGAAGGCATTAAGAGGCTGGTTTTTGCACTTGGTCATGAAGGTTTGGTTTTCTTGTTGAAAATCAAAACCAGCCTGAGTAGACATAGCAGTACTAAAATAGGGATTTAGATCTATTTCTTAATCTAACTAGTTTAGCTCAGAGTTGAAGACACTCATAAGCTGGTGACAGGCAGGATTCCATGGGAGTTGTTCTGGAGAATGGGACTGCTTTTTGTTGCTCTTCAAGAAAAGAGCTATGTGTGGTCCCAGAAAATGCGTTAGCTGGGACAGTTGTCTCACCCAAGAATCACAAGAGAGAAGATATGCCTACTACATGGCAGAACAAGTCCCACTGGCAATTCAGTGCACAGGCTGGTAAGCTATCTGTCCCTTTAGCATACCAGTGATTGCTAGGGAGGCATCATGACCTGTGCTTTTATAGGATAACAGGTGCAGAAAATGGCTGTAAGCAAGATGAATCAGCACACCCTGGTGTGCATAATTTTCAAATTACTTGTGAATCATTAGCTTGAGCTTTCAGCTAACAGTTTACAGTTTCCCAGCTAAATGAGTAATTCCACTCTATCAGAAAAGCCAGAGGCAGCCTTTGTTGACTTCAGATAAATGGCATTTATACTCATTGAGAAGTTCCACTGAACAAGAATGATCTACATTTGTGTCCACAGTTTTTCGTTTCATTTGCTATGTGATGCTTTATTTTGCCTTTAAAACTTTATATATCAGAACGCTTCTTGCAGTTACTGATGTCAACAATGATCATCTCAAAATATATGTCTTTTTGGAAAATTTAAGAATTCTCATCTGTGGAGAGGCAAAAATGCAATGAATGTTCCCTCTTTTCAAGATGATTATACTTACTGTAGTGATCGTGAATGGAAAATTCACATCATATGGATGATCCTGCCATAAAGTCTCACACCTGCCTTGTATCTGCCTGCACTGTAAAAACTCATCTTCCATTCTTTGACAAGTGGACTTGCCCATTCTAAAGGCAGGAAGGACTCAGATTTAGGGCTCATCTGTGCTTTTTAGTATGTTAGATTCCAAGTGAAAATAGCCCATGACTCTGAGAATATAGTCTGTGGAGACTATAAAGGCACATTCACATTGCTATCAATGAGCTATCTGGAGTCTTCCATGCACATACTTTTTTCAAGAGGTGAAGTCTAATTAAGCTTTATGTTTTTTTGACTGCCAACAACTGTGCTTCATTATACATGGAAAACACATTTGGCTTCTCCTTTTCTTCAAGGTTCATCTCTAGAATTACATTCAGTAGTTGCTTCCAGAAGCATTTTTGACATAGTGGAATCTCCCTGGGTCTTCTGTTTCTTTCTTCAGGAAACGGATAATGTAATATTAGTGCAATGATTTTTAATAAAATTACATTTCCATGACTTCAATCAGGAAAGTACAATTCTGCAGTTCATGTACAAAGTTACATTTGAATCTCAGGTTAAACTTTGTTGCATACATATGTTTAGGGAAGATTCAAATATATTTTTCTTCCTTTTCTACTGTTTTAGGCTAGAGGAAGAGACATACAAATTTTTTAATTTAATCACTGTACTTTCACTTTAATAAATTTTTGAATACATGTCTCTTATTTAGTGTGCCTAAAAGTCATTAGTAACTGTTAAGAAGCTTTAGTAAATTTCACAGAATCACAGAATGTTGGGGATTGGAAGGGACCTCAAAAGATCATCTAGTCCAATCCCTCAATTTAACTTATATAAAGATACCACACTATATTTAGTAGAGGCAGGGTAGAACTGAGGTTGTGTATCATTTCTATTAATTTAATGTTACTTAAAAATTACATTAGTGCTATTTAGTATAGATTGTGTATTTAAATAGACTCACTACATCTCAGCAAACCCTTAGGTATGGGCACATAAGAACATTGCTAACTAATCACTTTTTATTTTCTTTATTTAAATTGTTAACTCAGAAATAAACTAAAACCCAACCGAATTTAGGATGCCTCCTGTGACTTTCGTAACTGCTAAATGTTTTAGTGATAAGTCTGCTTTTATACCCCTTTCTTTTAGACAACTAACCCAAGAGAATGTTATTTTTCTATGAATAAGAGGTCTTTGTATCTTTTAAAATCTTTTAAACTGTGGTGACAATTTGAATTGTATATGTAGGTACTCTGAAGAAATAAATCCACTTGCAGTTAGTTTTAATGGGATTTAGATCTACCAGACACAAATAACTTTATTATGCTGCTTTGTGCTTAAAATGATCAGTAGTTAACGCCTACTTTTTAAAACAATGTTGCTCTTTCTTTCGGCTTTTGTAACACATGAACTTTATGCCAGTAGGAGAAATTTTGTAAATACCATATGGGGATGGAAACAACATTGCCCAAGATGAATCATATTGAAAATTTCCATTTACTCTTGTATTTTGTTTTGAAAATATTGAATGCAAGAAGTCATTCAAGTTCCTTCAAACGGAAAGTCTATTCTTTTGATACTTGTCTTTCCCTTGTGATACATTATTTCATGATGAAGTGACTATTTTAAATAAGGAAGATGTATAAGATTGTCAGGGTTTTGAGGGGGAAAAAAAAAGAAAAAAGCAATATACTCTTAAGTAAGTATCTTCAGTTACTTGAATGTGGAATAATAAAAGAAGAAATGTGAGCTTGTTCAGTTCTGATACATGGTTCAGTTTTAGGAAGAAAAATCCATTCCTCTGGTGTATCAAGGATAATTAGGGGTATAAAACAGCTACTTTGAAGGAGATTGCCTAACTATGCTTGTGTGGCTAGGTTTGCATGAAAGAATTTGGGGTTTTTAGAGTATTTTGATGTAAACTAATGTCCAGATTTTTAAGTGGAATTTGAAATTATACACCTGAGTAGGACGCTAGTAAAAACTTTTTTTCGTGTTTCCCTCAGTTTTTCTCGTTACTGGGTGAAGAGACAGGATTGTAATGACAATGATGTCATGCAAACAGCAACCTCAGAGATTAAGGCAGTCTTTTGAAGAATGTCTGAGATTACATTTAAATTGTTTCAAACCCACCATTAAAGAAAATGATCTGGAAACCATTCCTGATCATTTATCCAGCCATGTGAGTTCTAAGTGTATTTTGCAGACTTTAACAACTTACTATGGTAAGAATATAGTAAAAGTGTTTTCTACATTAAGAAATAGTTTATTAGACATTTTCATATTGCTAATTATATATTTTCATTCTTTTGAATTTAACAGAATTTTTATTTAATGTACCCAAAAGTTTGACTAAAAAACCCCCCAACCTTGGCATCCTTCTTTCTCATATAATAATGACTGGGGTCAATAATGTACTCCATTGTACTCTTTGTTGTTATTAATCATGCAGTATCTTCAGATCCCTGCTTCACCATTCTGATATCACAGAATCACAGAATGGTCGAGGTTGGAAAAGACATCTGGAGGTCATCTAGTTCAACCCCCCTGCTCAAGCAGACCATGTACAGCAGGTTGCTCAGGACCATGTCTAGACAGCTTTTGAATATCTCCAAGGATGGAGACTCCACAGGCTCTCTGGGCAACCTGACAGCAATCTGACTGCTTCAAGATTGTTTTCAATATACTGTAATTATGACAAACCCTTTATTACAGTGCCCCACACTTAAAGTGGTGTAGGTAAGAGATACACGTGGCTGAAAGAATTAGCTACCAGAGTAGCAACTGTCCTCTGATTTGTGTAAATGTGTGTCTGCTGTACAGAACTTGAGCTAGGGAACCAGAGTGAAGGAGAATTGTATGGAATTGAGACATATTGTGGGAAGTGGAATATGTATAATTCTTAGTAAAATTCTTAGTCCAGCCATGCAACCTTCAAAAAGGATTCCTTAGAAACAGCAATCACAGAAAAACTTAAATACTCTTTCCTAGTTTGCTGCCCAATAATCAAATGAGTGGGGACCTGGAACAAACTTCTAATTGAAGGTGTAGGGGCAGAAAACCTTTTAGTTACAGAATGGATCTTGGTAATACATGAAACAGAGAAACATTTATTGATATAGACTATTCTTTTTATTTCATGTCCTATACCCTCTTTGTGTGTCAGTGCAGGTTATTATTTGTTTCATCAATGAGTGAAATGAGTGACACTGAAACAATTGCTGTGCACATACTTGCAGCTACATGCCATAACATGCATGCAAAAAAAATTCCTCATAGATAACAGTAGTCAGCCAACAGTTACAGCAATGCAGCCCATAAACAAATATTTTCAGGAAAAAGTTCTAGAACATGAATCCTGAGTGAAGTGAGCTTCCCACTGCCTAGTCCATGATAAGGCACTGAACCCTGGGAAAGGACAGAAGTTAAGGCATATCTTTGATTTCATAATTTCTCTGTTGACTCTGTTGGCAAACAGCTCCCTACTCAGCATGCTGCTCTTATGGATTCCATTCTAAGGTGCATACCTTTTCTTGTGCCATTTCATGCAGAGCTGAGGTGACCATCTTGAGAATTAATTTCATGGTCATTTTGCAGTAGAAGGATCATTTGCAACTGAGCTGTGACTATGATATCAGTCAAAACAATGGAAGTTTGGAGTTACAATATGGAAACCAGTAAATTATCCACTTTAAATCTGGTCAGAAATGAGAATCTGTTCCAATAACTCTCATTGTTCTTACAATTGAAAATATTTTTGTGGCATTCCTATTCCATATTTCAATCTCCTTAAAATTTTTAAGCAAAGCTAATGCTTTTTGAATCTCTTTTTGTGATGATAAAATAGGTGTAGCAGTTGATATGAATACCTAAAGCAGAAGTGGTAGTCTTTGTTGGTGGTATAAAGCATGAATCCCTCAAGATTAATTCCAGCTTTTTATAGTTGCTGGTGACTTTCCTTTTGTTTCCATGAGCAGGCCTTCATCCAGGAACATGGACATTCTTCAGCTTTTTATCAGAAAACAAAGGAACACTGATTTAAGTATGAACTCAGTGGAAATCTCAGATATGAATGCTCACAGGCTGTTTAGATACTGTAAATTCTGTACGAACAATATAGGTTTAGGTTGTGTTATTCTAACAATGGAAAGCTGTAATTGTTGTACTGCTTTTATCTACATGAGCCAGCGAAGTAAGAAAATTTTAATTCCCTCAGCATAATATCTTAAGGCAAACCATCTGTATTTTACATTGTGTTGTGTATTTTTATGTTAATTGATGTGTATTTATAAAGACATAGTAATACTAACATAGAAATCTTGTTTACATGCAGCTATCTGAACCTTTGTGTAAGAAAAGTGTTCTTTATCTGGAATACAACTGGCACATAACTAACCTCTGAAGTTTCAAGAAAGTAAAAACAAACTTTAAGTATGTGCATTCATATATGCTAATATAAACATGCATTGTTGATTTATGGCAAGATTTTACCAATGTGGGGGTCAAAGCAAGATTATAGTAGAAGAGGAAATATTCACAGTCTGTGGGAGCACATTCATTCACAAAGTGGGTGAGTGTTCCAGTAGCAGTTGAAAGCAGAGACTTTGTAACCTAGGTCATATCAAGAAAGGGCACGTATATCCCACTCCTTCTTGGGACAGAAGCATGGTTTATATGTCTGCTATATTTTGTTTTTTATGCTTAGATTTTTTTTTTGTGTTTGTGTGCTTACAGTGAAACAAATATTTTCTTGTTTTACTTCTTTTTGTTTTTGTTTTCTTCCTGTGCATTGTGACTACTGCATATACTCTTGTTTCTTAGTACAAAATGGTTCTGAACTATGGCTTCTAGTACCATTCTTTTCTATACTTCTTGGCTCTCTTTTATCTTTCTTTTTTCTCTTAACATTTTTGTTTGTAAAGTGTGGTTACTCTGTTGAGAGGCTATTCTCTCCTTTTTGTTTTCTTCTCAAAGTCAATTCTCTTGGGAACATTATCTCATACTGAGCAAGATGCCACTGCCAAAGTGTTTAAGATTTTCTTTTCCCCTTGTGTCTTTATATTGGCTGGTGATGGGCACATGCACTCCTTTTGTTACCTAAGAGACTCCTACAACTGAGCCAGCAGTGTGCCCAGGTGGCCAAGAAGGCCAACGGCTTTCTGGCCTGCATCAAGAACAGTGTGGCCAGCAGGAGCAGGGAAGTGATCCTTCCCCTGTACTCTGCGTTAGTGAGGCCACACCTTGAGTACTGTGTTCAGCTCTGGGCCCCTCAGTTCAGGAAGGACATTGAGGTGCTGGAGCGGGTCCAGAGAAGAGCAACGAGGATGGTGAAGGGACTTGAGCACAAGTCCTATGAGGAGAGGCTGAGGGAGCTGGGGTTGTTTAGTATGGAGAAGAGAAGACTTAGAGGTGACCTCATCACTCTCTTCAACTACCTGAAGGGAGGTTATAGCCAGGTGGGGGTTGGTCTCTTCTCCCAGGCAACCAACAATAGGACAAGGGGGCATGGGCTCAAGCTCTGCCAGGGGAGGTTTAGGTTGGATGTTAGGAAGAAATTCTTTACAGAAAGGGTAATCAGGCACTGGAACGGCCTGCCCAGAGAGGTGGTGGATTCACCATCCCTGGAGGTTTTTAAAAAGAGATCGGACGTGGCCCTTAGTGCCATGATATAGTAATTGGAGTTGGATCAGGGGTTGGACTTGATGATCTTGGAGGTCTTTTCCAACCCAATCTATTCTATGATTCTATGATTCTATGAACTGAGATCAATGAAACAGAATGCTCAAAAAAGCAGGAGCAACAACCTAATTTTTTTAACTCGATACCATGAGTTTCATTTCATGTCTGGGGAGGCAGGCTGATAGTGCAAGAAGACCAAAACTGCTCACTATATCCCTCATGACTGATGGCAACTGATGAGCTGATGTTCATAAGTAAACAACAAAATGAAGTGATAAGCAGGAGGTAAAATTGCTTAAGGAATTCTGTTCAGAACAAGACCCATTATCCTTCTTTAGGACTTCTTAGTTTAGAGAGGAGACTTTGAAATCTTACTCAGTTTGTGCAACCTGTCTTTACAATAGCCTAGCTAGCTGTTATTATTATATTATATTATTATTATGACAACCTCCTCCCCCTGCAACAATCTAATGGTTCTTATTTTTCCTGAATGACCAACATTAGTTGGCACATGCTTATCTATAAGACATTAGCAAACTATAGAGGATTTAAATGACAAACATTAAAAGTCAAGGTAAACTAGATCTTGAAAAAAATCCCAATATTGCAAAAATAAAATTCTATTTCACTATAAATACAAAAAGAAGCAAGAAAATAAGTGAGCTGTTATGTTGTAAGGATAACAACAGTATTATATTATGTAGTGTGACTGAAAGTAGCATCATAGAATGATGCGGGATAGAAGGGATCCTAAAGATCATCTAGTTCCAACCCCCCTGGCATAAGCAGGGACACCTTCCACTAGACCAGGTTGCTCAAAGCCTCATCCAACCTGACCTTAAACACTTCCAGGGAGGGGGCATCTGCAACTTCTCTGGGCAACCTCTTCCAGTGTCTCACCACCCTCACAGCAAAGAATTTTTTCCTAATATCTAATCTAAACCTACCCTCTTCCAGTTTAAAGCCATCACCCCTCATCCTATCACTATCTGCCCTTGTAAAATGTCCCTCCCCAGTCTTCCTGTAGGCCCCTTCAGGTATTGGAAGGCCACTAGAGGGTCTCTCTGGAGACTTCTTTTCTCCAGGCTGAACAGCCCCAACTGTCTCAGCCTGTCCTCGTAGGGGAGGTGCTCCAACCCTCTGATCATACTTGTGGCCTCCTCTGGACTCGACCCAGTAGGTCCATGCCCTTCGTATGTTGGGGGCTCCAGAACTGGATACAGTAATCCAGGGGGGGCCTTATGAGTGCGGACTAGAGGGAGAGAATCACTTCCTTCAACCTGCTGGCCACACTTCTCTTGATGCAGCCCAGGATACAGTTGGCCTTCTGGGCTGCGAGCGCACATTGCCGGCTCATGTTAAGCCTCTCATTCAACAGCACCCCCAAGTCCTTCTCCTCGGGGCTGCTCTCAATCCATTATCTACCCAGCCTGCATTTGTGCTTGGGATTGCCCCGAACCAGGTGCAGGACCTTGCACTTAGAGGAAGTCTAAAAGAGTTCTGTTCTTCATTTCTCATTGGTGTTGACACAATGGAAAGAAAATGGAAGCCCAAGAAGAATTATTAGTGGTAATGGGGGACAGAAATAGAAACAATTTTATCTGTGGTGGAAATAAAATTGAATCAGTTTAAAGTGATTAGCATGATCCCCCTAATTAAGGCAAATTAGAAAACCTCTTCTTAGAATACAGGCATAATTGGCATATGAAGTCATACTTCCAGTTGCCAGGATTTGTACTAAGTGTATACAATGAGGGATGACATCATATTAACGTGAGATGTCAAACAATTTTTACAGTTTGTCCAATCTACATAAGTGCTGCTAAGTCATGACATGGGACATTGTAGCCAGTTTTGGGCAAGGCATTTCAAGAAATGCTTTACTGGCCTCAAGACATGGTATCCAATAGACTTGGTGCAAACACAAGCTAGCCTTTGCCAAGGAGGGCTAGACTTCTGTGTATAAGAAGGCCAAGTACCATATTTGGCAATTTGAGAAATAATATGTGCAGAATAATATGTCACAAAGTGCATCACTGGTGAGAGTAAAACCACAAAAATCACTTCTGACAATCCTCATGAGGGAAACCATTTTGCTTCTTCTTATGCTATCTGCAGCAACTGTGTCTCAAGCATGGGTGGTACTATGCTGCTTTCTCTGTGCCCCTCCAGAAGCCCTTGCTCTAGGCTGTTTGTCAGTGGGTCCCTCATGCATTAATTAGCTGCACCATGTGTGGATTCCCAGACCAGGAAGGATTACCAAGTTGCTGTGCTACAGTCAGATGAGTGGACAAAAACCAGGTAGCACATTTGTCCTCTGCTATAAGAATCAGTGTGGACTATCATGTAATTTGGGGCTGGGCACACCATAAGATGGGACATCCCACCATCTCAGTGAGGGAGGGTGAGAGCACCTGCGTGGGTCCTGAAGGATGCAGGGGCTGTATGGAATGCTGGCTAAACTGGAGTGAAACCTTGCAGTCTGCAGAAATTAGAAATGTCCTTGTTATAACATTTTGTTGTCTGAAATATTTTTCCCCTTTGTCCTCTGAACCTACCTCAGCTCTGTTTTTCAAAAAAGTCAAAATACTTCAAATTCTTAATTTGATAAGAAACTTGCTGATTAGTCTAGTGGAACTATATTTATATAATTAAGTCCTCTAAAGTTACTGTTGGCTTTTTGCTCATCTGTAGCCTTGGAAAGGAAGTCAGAACAACAGACGAAGTGGCTTTAATTGTAAGTTAAATACCTTAATTACAGTACTGGCTCCCGGGAAGTCAACTAGAGTTTTGCCTATTATACTAAGGGATAAAATCCTTGTCTTAGATATTTGGGTCTGTTTAGAAATTTAAATAAGGCTGAATTAATTGGAAAGTAGTAATGGTTTTTCTGAACCTCAGATGTGAGCATGGATTAGACATAAATGGCTCACTCTTTTTTTGAAATTTCTTCTATTTTTTTTTTTTTTTAAGTTTGAACACTTTAATTTATATTTATTGTGTTTTATTCCTGTTCTCTGTCCCTTAACGAAGAAAAGATTAAATAAGTTCTTCCACTTTTCTGGGTTTTGTTCTTGCCAGTTGTTCCTTATTGAAATTTTATGTCTGTAGTTTCTTAATTTGAGACCTCAGTAAGACCTTTAATAAGATTGCCTTTTGAACAAATGTTTTTTTCTTGGACTCTTCATTATGTTTATGTACGATCCATTTCAAATTATATTCACAAAACTGGAAATACTGATTTATATTTTTGTCATCCATCAATCCCTACCAATTCCAGATTTCCTCCCTGTTATTTTCTTCTGGATCTAAATAAGTTGAAGAAAATTTACCAGAGATTATTTTTTTCTTTCTTGTAGATAAATTGGGTGATACAATAATGTATGATTTCAGTTACAAGTGAAAAAGCTAAGCTGTGCATTTGAAAGGACTGGATAATTCTGATGGAAGGCTACTTGAAGAATTTATATGTAGTGTCTTTACCTATTTCAATTGCTGTTGCCTTGTAATTACACTAATGTCAAATTAAAAATGTATATACTGAAAATTATTTAACAATCATATATGTGATTCCAAAGCAAGGGACTAAGCTACATCTCTAAAATGATAATATGTAAAATTTAAGTACCTTTGTGGTATGGGAAGTGAAGTGTGGTGTTCTCTTGTTACAAGAGATGTGGTCTGTAGAGAACTTTCCCTTTAGTCACAAAACATAGTAATGAATTGCACTTCCTTTCATTTCTATGTTCCAGTACCTTGTCCCTGTCCTGGGTGTATTATTTCTGGAAGAGAAAAGTGTAGTTCATCCTCTAATATCACCTATTTTTTTAGTATTACCATTTATGACTTTTCTTTACACAGTAGACACACAGTCCAAATAGCAGAGTGAGTCTCCTGCCTTTTTCAAAGTAAGTAGTACACTACATTTGAGAAGTACTAGCCTGAATTGTAATTAGGTGCTTCAAAGTGTCAGGCTCCATGCATCCTTTGAGTAGTCCCTGAAGGTATTAGACCACCAGAATGGAGTGTCTGTTTGTGCTGGAACCAAATTTAATCAATAAAAGATTGTATGAAAAAACAATTGTATTTAATGAGTCCTTTCCTAAGCTCACTTTTTATTGCTAAGATGTTTAAGGGTTTAAAAGTAACTATTCTTTTACACTTCAGCTTTCTGCTTGCTGTGAAATCAATAACAAAAGATAAAAAAAACCTTTTTACATAAAACCAGATATGATGTCATAAAGCCCAAGCCAATATAGTAATTTCATAAAAAAATAAAAAAGGAGAAAAATAACATCTGTAGTGAGAAAAGCTCACACTAAAGAAAGATAAAAAATAATTTATTTAGGTTCATGATACAAATTTTATACGAGACACTCTCCCAGTAGTTCTTCTGACAAACAACACTTTATATAAGAGAGTGCTTAAAACATGAATGTTATGTTTATTGAATTATTCTCCAATGTTACCACTACTCACCCCATCCTTTCATTAAGTCTGACTTATTTTTATTTTCAGTTATTTTTTCACTTATCTCCTTTCATTTGTATTCTAGCAGCTGGGATTTGATGTACTGTTACATATTTAGTTGCGTAAGGAATTTTTGCCACTACTGCACATATGAGGATCTACTGCCAAAATGGCGTGCTTTCTGGAATGGAAAAAATAATATGGCCTATTAAAAGAAAAACAGCATTTGGGGGCCTATGTAAGTTGTCATTAACAGTACAGTAGCAAGCAGTGAAACTAGATTTTTTGATCACTGTGAGCTGTAAAGAGTAACTCTAAATTAGTGTGTTGTTCCAGTTATATTGGCTTTTTTACATTAAGATCTGATTCACTGCTCCTTGAAGTTAGAGGAAACTCTCTTGCTGAACTTAACAAGCGTTGGCTTATATCTTAAAGCTGGAAAATGTGCAGGGCTTTCCATAAAATCCTATTCTGTATCACATCTATCAGATCATTTGCATTGCTGCGGTGTTGACCTGTCTTCCAGTAGTGGTATAAGGATTATAACCACCTTCTGTCACGTATTTGTTTCTTCATCAGCTCTAGAGACAGAAAAATATGAAGTGGTTTATATTCTTTTCAATGAGGGTATTTAATTTTTTTTTTTATTGTTTTACTGATTGAGGTTTTTTATATACTTACACAGATTCTTATCTGTGAGAAGGCAAAGTCAAACAAATTAGATCCATTTGTAGTTATTTGGGATCCTTTAGGTTTCCTTCATCAATATGAAATTTAAATGAAAAAGATTTCTGAATGTTAGTATAGAAGTAAGAAGATAGAATTAAAATTGCATCACATATTATATTTTAGTTAAGTAAATTTCACACATCAGAAAGATTTATTGGGAATTACTGGTTTTACATGTCATGTTCAATATAGATGAGAATTTTGCTTTTCTTGAGCACATAAATAATACTTACAAAAAGCTGACAACAAAGAGATGAAGGTGCTGAAATAAGTAATACATTTAAAAATATGGTACCTTAGGGAAACTGCCCTGGAGATTCCAAGGCCTTCTGTTCAGAAGAGATGAACTTGATCTGAGTCATAAGGGAACTAGGTTTTAAAACTAAGGGTTAAAACCTTAAAACTAAGGTTTTAAAACTTAGGGTTTGGTTTAGGATGACACTTCTATGAAAGATCAAGATGCAGAAATTCTGTCCACAGGTATGTCAAAGGGCAGAAACAGTCAGGTAGAAAATAGAAGTTAGGCTGCTAAGAGCTGTAACAGTCATACATTTGCACAAATACTAAGAAATAAGGTGGGAAAAGGGAATGGTCAGTGCTGGGTGAATGCAGCCCTGGGTGATGTGTTAGGCTCATCACAAACTTGGTGGAAGAAGGGGGTCAGTGAGATACTCCAGCACAAGATTACAAAATGTATGGGGAACATAGACTAAACCTTGTTGGTGGTGGAGCTATGCTTTATGTTAAGGACAGCATAGAAGAGAGACAGATCAATAAACCTCAACAAGTAATAGAGAGTCCTGCACAGGCTGAAATACCAGGCCTGTGTAAGAAGAATCAGACTTATATCCTAATAACAAGACCAGGATGGCAACACTGTCTGTTATGACAGATCAGTGAGGGCAGGAAGATCCATTACCCTGCCATACCAGGATGTATGCAGAGATCAAATTTTCGATGCTAAGAATGACTGTTTCATGGTGAGGGAGACCATCAGAGTCAACCCTTGACTATGATACCAAATATGTAGAAATTGTATCTGTCTCAGGAAGTCATAGAATCATGGAAATACAGAATTATTTAGATTGGAAAAGACCTTTAAGATCATTAAGTCCAACCATTAACCTAACACTGGGGTCCTAGCATTAGATTTCCTAAGACTGAATATAGGTGCACCTACATTCAAGCTGTGAGAGTATCTCACTCATTCCTAGATATTTATTTATATAAACAGTCTTGGAGAAGACTCCAAGATGGAGTCTAGCTAGGTGGATCTTTGCTCCAGTATATCTGTTCTTCTGCTCTAAATAAAAGGACTTGAATAAACACACTAAGAAGTCTGGACAGAAATTTAAAATAAATATTATCAGATAGTTTGACTTTGACTAAGTATCTATTTGTTGTAACAATTTTAAGAACTTTAAATGACAAGAAGCCCAGATGAGGCCATAAAATTAAGATCTGTTGCTTTGAGATCTGTGTTTTTTGAATATTTTATTTGGAGAGAAAATTACATAATACATAATCAGTGACTCCTTTAACAACTGTATTAACATTTTATTCATGGTGACCTCTGAATCTGAGTCCTTCTAGATAGGTGAGCCATCTCTTATATGCAAGACATATCAAATATAGATATTACAGACACTTAAAGTTAGGTGAATTCTGGCCTAAAGTGTCAATCCTTCTGATCTAAGCCACGTGGAATTTTTTTGCACATGCTTGGATTCACTTTCTGGCAGTCTTCCATTCGTTGATTTCTATGTGGAAGTCAGAGATGTGGGTTCTGTGCTTGAGGGAAGCAGAAATAAAGCAATGTACTCAATCTACTCTATCTATGCAGTGAGCATAATGGGAGGAAAAATGCGAATATATCATCTATGGTTATTATGAAGACAAAAAAAGTTCTCAGCTCTTAGATGATGCTACATGTACTTACCCCCCATATGATTATGTTTTTGTATGCTACACTTCAAAGAATTGTGGGTAAAAGCTGCTAACCTGTTTTTAATATTTTCTCCTCAGTTCTCATTTCTGCAATAGGAGAGCTATCTTAACAGTAAAAACTTCTGTCTTCTGTCTGCAAAAAACCATGTGGCTTGGATCTAACTGATTGAATGCTTAGAGTGCAGCTGTCAAATTAAGCAATCATCTTTCAAGAAAACAAATCTTTTCAAAGTGCTACTTAAATGTCTTCTGTTCTTGGGTTAAACCACAAAACCAGAGTTGGTAAAGTCGTCATGATTAGATCTTCAGGGATGAAGGTGGTGAATGCTATGTTGCTTTAGACACCACTTTCAGAACAGGAAAAATACAGCAAAAGTCAGTTCCATAATATCTCCATTTCCTGTTGCTCTTGATTCTTGCTAGCTGTCAAACCAATGCAAAATTTAAAAGCAACAGTAAGTATTACAGTATTGGCGGTTGTGTTTTCATTGATAAACACTAGTGTTTAGTGGTATTCCTATCAATTTCCTTCCAGCCACATCATTAGCTTTCTGACAGTTTTATATTGCAGCTATGAGTGTAATTTCAGAGATTACATCTATCCATTCAAAGTTGATTAAAATCAAAAATCTGCTGTAATAGACATGGACTATATCCATTGAAGACAGATCTGAGTTGTTTCCTAAAATGTCTACCAGTCTAGGTATGACCAGTGTTGATTAAGAATCTGGAGTTTTATAATATTGTTTGAGGATTTATAGGTATTTCATATAAAAATAAATGCAAATATATACTTCATGTTAAAAATCATTACAATTACAACAATTTTATTTCTGATATAAGTTTAGTTCTGAGTTAATTAAAATTTGTAGGTTTTTGAAGAGTCTTGGAATGTAAAGATTTCCATTGGCATGTAAATTTTGTGGTTTTTTTAAAAACAAAAACAGTGGTCAAACTCCTGTGGGATTTACAGCATTGATTTGGAATGTGGCTTATTGCCAATGGCTTGAAATTGAGATTTATTGTATCAGTGAGTAATGTTTGCCTCCTATAATATGTGGAATAAAAGATGGTGTTTGTTCTTGTGTACCACATCTCAAACCCACTGAGCAATGCCTTTTCGTCCCCCTCTTGCACAATTCTCATAATTAGCTGAAAACCATGAAACTAAAGGTACTGCTGCATGACAATAGAGATATGAGTTCTGTCTATATTTTATGTGTGTGGCTACTTCCAAGTTAATTTTCAAAACAAACACTTGCTAAAATGATACTTGATTGTTCTGACTTCCATGTAGGTTACACTTGAAAAAACATGGAGATGTTGTCTTGTGTTTGGTTATCCCAAGTGTAAAAGGCATAGATAAGTCAAGACTGTGACATTCTAAATAGCATGTAGAAGGTTGAAGTCTTTAGTTTAATCTCTGCTTTCTGAGATTATGAGAAAAAAATGGAGAGTGGATTAAATTTGTTTTAATAGTTTCAAAAGAAACTCCAAAGCTTACTATATCAACGTGACTCCAAGTTAGCTATACATATAAAAGAACCAGGTATTTTTTTAGGTTTTAAATTCATGAAAAACAGCTTTATCTTTTACCATTAGCTCTTTAGACCTGTACTCTGCTGTTCTGACTGATGATACTCATCCATCCCCAGTCCCTACATTAGGAAGCCCCTGCCACTTCATTCTGTAGGGTGGCAGCTATTCCTATAAATTGTATATAACAGCTTGACCTAAAAAATTATTTATTTTTTTGAAACTTCAGAATTGAGTTTACAGAAACATAGTGGTCCACATCCTCTGCTTCTGATGGTTTTGGTTCTACCTTATTTTCAAAGAATAGTTTGAAAAATTAAAACTAAAAATAGTAAACCCCTAAAAACTATATTACCCTCTGGTCTACTGAGATACTGTTTTTTTGGCAAGACGGAACTTTTTGCTGTGCAGCTAGTAGACCATTTCAATATTTTTATCTCTATTCACGTATTATGCATATTTATATATTTATACAAATTAAAAGAAAGCAAAATAACATGATATGCTTGTAATGTGAAACTAGCTATAATTTCTCTGGTTTTTATTACTTCCTGAAGTACAGTATGTCTTGAAGCTTACATCATATACACATAAGTGTGTTGTGTGAAATGTTAAAACAAAATATTTGTTAGAATCATTTCTATATAAAGTCAACTGTTTGTGTTTGTGGCTTAAAAAAAATCAAGGTCTCTAATTTACAGCACATTTTTTAATGTGGTGTCACTACAAAAGCATATTTCCCACCCCCAAAAGACAATTCTAAAAAAAAAAAAGTATATACTGTGTTATTATAAATGGAAATTCAGTAAGCAGTTTCTTGAAATTCATTCTGTTAGTTACTGACAGCCTTCCAACACTGCATATCACTGTTTTAATTTTATTGAAGTAAACTTTTATATCTTCTGCAGCCCATCAAATAAAGAAAGACTGTGTTCAAGAACTTGTTTTCCCCCATTCTGGCATCAGATGTCACAGATGCTTTCTAAACCTTGAAGCTTCTGAAAAAAGCTCTAAAATGCACAAAATCTACACCTTCTTCTCTCTCTCCCCTTCTTAAAGGTCTTTTCCTCACAGCTTATGTACCTATCAATATGAAAAATAGTCCGCACTCTCATACGCCCCCTAATATTCCATAATGTTTTCATGTTCATCCCATAGAAAACCTTTGCATGGATTTCAAATTATTTACAGAAATGATAACAAAATTTTAATATATAATAGTGAGATAGAAATTTTTATTATTTTTATGTAGTATATTGACTTAACTAATACAGAGATTTCAATTATAATTTAAAACACAGTTTTGGAGTAGCATGTTTGGAAGCTGAGGGTTTTGAATGAAGATACATACTTGCACTTTTTGGAAATGTAATATTGGCATAAGTAAAACATTTTTTTCTTTAAAATCTTATACAAATTTCTAGAAATTCTAACTATAGCTGAGCACACTCTTTATTCACCAATTTTGATAGCTCTGAAGTGTAATAATTCAGGAATTTCAAGCATCCTACAGGTTAGATTTTTAGTAGCTCTTTTGATCTATGTTGATACAGATTGCAATTAAGTTTGTACTATTATTGTATTACTATTGTACTATTGACTAAAATTTCTATTTGTCCAAAATGTAACACACTGTAAAACTCGTACTGTATTTATCTTCAGACACTTCTGAAACAAGTATGCTACTTTTACAAGTGAAAATGCTGTCTTATAAATCAGGCATAGAAATTTATTCTAAAATCTGAAGGCTAAACCAGACTCCCTGGGAGTGTGTGTTAGCAATTTAGTTTGGATCAGAAATGCCTTTTTGAAGTGAATCTCCCAGTTGTCCCTACTTATCCAACTTTGCTTCTCATTGCTGTACACTCACTGAGGATGTGAATTGCACTTGTCTGATCAAGAGAAACCAAAAGATGAATTCCAGGTATGCACTCAGTCTGCTAACAGATTTTCAATCAATACGACCAGAGCAGAGCTACTCTACACTAAGCCATGTAATGTCTAAAAATAACCCAAGCGAACCCCAGTCTGAGGAGGAAGAAATTCCACACCATCAACATTTTACGCCTCCCAGGGAAGAACTCAGCATGCTAGTGACTCACTGACCCCATCAAAAACTCTTATTTTGATGAAACCTTTCTGCAATAATTAGCTAATTTTTGAATTACAAGAGTAATTTTAACTGTCTAATAATTGTTTTATTTTGATTAGACTTTTAAAACTGTGGTTGGACTGAAACAAAAAATTGCTGACTCTGTATGGGTATATCCCTTTTGTCCATAACAAGATACTGAGTGTAATACTTCTCAGGTCAATGATGCAAAGGGCAGCCTCTTTCATCTACTGCCAAGGAAAGCAGGTTGAAAAAGCAGGAGAAAGGGAAAGGGAAGTAGGAGGACTTGTGAGACAATCAGTGGTTTAGAGCATATGACCAACAAGAAGAGATCTGAAAGCCAGAAGGTGGGTATTTTAGTTCAGCCACCATTTCAGTGTTTATGTGGTTTGGTGTTGTCAAAAGTGTGGAAGATGGTTAGATGGAGTAGAAAGCTAATTTTTAATGGTTAATAAAAACAAGACTCTTGAAGAAGAATGTAATATTAGTATAGGGAATACATTTACATTTAATAGGTGGAAGCCAAAAAGTGTTTCAGCACTGTCAGAGAATAAGACGAGATAGACCACACATTGCAGTTTTTGAGGTTCAGGTTGGACATAAGAAAAAAAAAAAAAAAGGCCCTAGGAGAGCAGTACAATACTGGAACACGTGAAATTTCCTTGTAGTTTTTCAAGATTTAGCCAGACAAAGCCATAGCTAAGCTCTTCTAATGTTTTCAGTGCTTGCACCTTGAGTAGGGAGATAGACCAGATTATCTCCTTGGGTCTTGTAAAAATTCAGTTTGTCTAATTTTTTTTTTTTATTTTCAATTGAAAAACTAAACAAGGCTTTTATATTATCTCCTATAACAATGTTTCTTCAGTTAGAATAGAATCCATTTCTGATTTCTCAGGTTAGGTCAGTTCTTTTGTGATAAGGTGAAATAATAATAGAAGCATTTTCTTTGTTGCCACATAAATGGAAACAGAAACTTTGAAAGAATACGTTACTTAGATATTTTATAGATATACCATCTTTCCAATAATAAGTTACAATGTAGATAAGGAGCTGATAGAAGTATTTAGGAAGACGTAATAGTCTTGAATAAAATACAGTTGGAAGAGTTAGATTGGACAGTTTTGGGTAGTCTATAAGATTAAGTAAGTGAGAGTGAGAAAGAAGAAAACAAGAGAACCAAAGTCACTGTCTTGGGAGATAACAGTTGTGAGAGATTAAAAAAATTTGTCATTGGAGATGTTGAAGGAAGGAATATAAAGCCAAGAAGATAATTTATTGACCACAGAGCCACTTCATCCAAAGGAAGAAAACAAATGAATAAACATGTCAAACAAAGAACAGATCAAGAAAAATGAGGATGAGAAAAATTAACCAGATGAATTGGTTAGAGCATGAGATACATTTTTGGTTCCAGCTCTTCAGATTTTTGTCACTAGTATGAATGACTGTAAATCTTAATATGCAAGAAGTAAACATCTTGTATAAAAGGTGCCATTTGTAGATCATCACTTTCTGAGCTACAGCAGGTTTTCAAGTGCATGTTTGTAGAAATAATTGCAGAAAATAGTATTTGCTGTTATTTTGTAATTAAAATTTTGTGAGACTGGTAAAAGAAAGATAATGGAGTTGAAGGCTTTTTATTGATATCTTTGAGGCTTGCCTCATCATAAGGGTTTGTGGCCTTTTTCAACATACTTTCTTATAAAGAAAATTCTTATACTACATTTAACACTAATAAAAATCAGAAAACTGCATTTGTTGGTATGTCTGATTGAATTCATAGTATTTTCCATTTTCATTTATTCCAGCTCTTTCTTATTTCTTCCATGCTCCTTTCTTGAGTCATACACAGTGAAGTCTGTTTGACTTTCTATGTGGTTTTTCGTTTTACAGACTGTTGATGTGTTAGCAGAGGTTGACACAAATTTGAAAACAGTTGGAAAAGAAAAATCGAAGTAAAAGAGAATTTTCAGATTAGCTTGGTTGAGAAGAGTCTATAGGTTATGTTGTTCCTTTTTAAAAATGAATCTGGACCTCTTAACACAGAATTAATTTAAACATCATCTTAATGATCTTAATTCAGTTTGTTGTCCTAAAGCAAATTTCACTCACTGGAAAGATCTTTATTAAAGCCATATGTTCTTTTGTTTTGAACTGCAGCTCACCACAGCTACCTTGGATGGCAAACTTCGATTGTTTCTACCCTGATATTTGCCAGACTGTGGAGCTTTGGCCCTGGTGTTCTGAAGGTAACAACTTGCTGAGAGAAAGGAGACTGGTAACTGACCATAGGCAAGCAGCATAATATTCCCTTTTAAATTACAGTTTTCTTCTGACTTTGTTTTCTGCAAGTTCCTCAAGCTGTTCTCAGAGTTTTTCCATTGTACAATCTGTTACCTTTATTGCAAAAATAAGGGCAAAAGATCAAGAAAATAAAGAGATGACTCATTCTGACTTCATTCTAGAAAACCACCCTAGAAGTGGCTTTCAGAGGACATCTTGGGTGCTCCAACTTTACTCTAGACTGAAAATGCAGTTAAAATTAAAATTGTTCCATTTTTAAAGCTAGATCTGCCTGTAACCAAATATTTAAATTAATCTGAAAGAGAGAAGAATTTTATGTCTTTCCGAAATGCCATGAGGGTCCTTCTGTTATACTCCTTTGGGGTTACTGGAATCAGCATGGATGTTTGAGGGCAGAGTTTTACTGGTTTACCCTTTATACTACATAATGTAAATTTCTTAGGGAATACATGAGAAAGATCTTATCTTTAAAATATTACCTTGTTGCTACAGTCTGGTATTATTAAAACAGCTTTAAATGTAAATAAAATATTTCTGTCTTTTAATAACTGTTTTAATATTTAAAAAAATGACATGAAAATAAAGTTATGGGAAAAAAGTTAATTTCTTGTATTTTTCCTGGTTTACTTGTCTTGATCTGAGAAAACATTTGTTAAACAACTGATTTTTTAAAACTAGGCATTCTAAGTGTTCATTGACTCTAGTTAAGAGTAGAAAGTATGTATATGACTGGTGGAAGGAGACTGATTTTTTCTTTTCCTTGCAAGATTGTACTGCCATTTCAGTTAAATTTATTACAACAGAATCACTAAACTTTATTAATCAAATTACTTTAAAAACCATGGAAAAAATGGAATTCTCACCATCACTTAAACATCAATCAATATGGCCAGATCACTTTCAGTATTGTAAAGAATGTTGTATTTAATAGCCATCCCCAATTTATACATAGATTATTTAGTATAATGAAATAAAAGTATTTATATAAATTGTTTAATTTCCATACAAATGTTCTTTTGAAAAGGCTTTAGCTGTTTTTTGTGAAGTAAAATGGTATACTGTCACTATGTGTCATATTCGGATATTCTCCACAACACAACAATAACATCAATGGCTATAGGAGTGTAGCGCATCTAGATCATACTCAGGAAGAGTCTGAATATCAGAATTGGGCCTGGTATGATCAAACAAAATGTGGAATAATCCACCTGAACACTTTCTCAGTTCAAAATTAGATTAACCAGGAAATAGTTTTCTATGCTGTGGCTGCACACTGGTACACTACACTCATGAATTATCAGCAAGATTGGAATTTTTATTTCCTTTACAAGGATCCTCAGGATGGTCTTCTAACTTTATTAAGATAACTTTTTCTTCTGCACGCTCTGTACTCCACATGAAGAGTCATTATTCAAATACAGAAAAATAGCTGTATTTGCAAGGAAAGTGTTCCTGAGCCCTGGGCTGTAAGTTAGTAGTGACCGACTATTTGGAGAGTTTGAAACATCTGCTGAGAAAGTGTGAACTGTAATTATTGCTATTATTTTTTAAAAAACAGTGTCACATTTTTTAAATGGAAAGTAACATGCTCAAGGCAGAGGACACACTCAAATCCTTGCTGCAAGCATGGAAGTTGTCACAGTTCCTGTGGGACTGAAGTAAAAGGTAAAGTCTTTAATTTTCTAGATCTCCTACCTTCTTGGACTAACTGTTGTCAGTCCTGAGTCAGTCGGTGTGTACCCCAAAAATCCCTCTTAATCTTGAGCTAGTTTGATTTCTTCAGGAGGAGCTCTGCTTCCAAATGTAATGTATTATCTCTCAACTTAAACTGAGACTCAGCTGTCTGGTGATTTCTGGTTACTTTCATCAAGGACTTTTGCTGGACAGAAAAACCCCCTGGGGCATTTCAGCCATGAGCACAGCATCATCAATCCATGCTGAATAAAGACTTTCGTCTGTTCAGGACTTGCAGATGTTCAGCTCCTTGGTAGCCCAAGGATTTGTTAACCCCTTTGTCCCTCAGGGGATGAGAAAGAATCTGCCCTACCACACAGGCACCAGAACTTTTTAGATGGAAAGTCATTACAATTTTTTCATAAGTTAAAAGAAAAAAAAAATCCCCCTAGGCTCCTCAGAAATGTTTGAATGCTTGTGGTTTTGCAAATGGAAAACTTTAGTGACACACTTCAAGTTTGGCAAAGCTAAATGCTTGGAAGCAGGTTTTTTAACGGCAAATAGGAGGAAAAAACAGTCATGTATGGTGCTGCCATCTTATAATATTATATTTAAAATTAATAACCAGTAGGTTTTCCTTCTGTGATAAAAAGACACAGGAAACTATATTTAATTACTAAAGAGTTACAGATATAAAGTATTACTCTTCGACATAATTCTGTATCACCAGAAGAACTATACCTTTGGTTTTAAACAGGCAAACCTGACAGTTTATATTTTTGGTTTCTGGCATAAAGACAAGAGTATTTGAAATGAGACAGTCCTAAAAGCAGATAGGAAAGGTTCCTGGTGAGCTAAGGTGGATAGTATATCTCAGGTATAAAAAATTGACACTGACAGCTCTAAGTATATGTATTTAATAGACCATTGTGAGGAATTTTGCGTGTGATTTCAGACTGCTTTTGGCAAAAAGTGAGTATGTAGTATATCTCCCAAATATCTTATGAAAATTAGGAGTCTGGGTTTGAAGGAATATGTGGCAATGTGTGAAGAAAACAGTTGGCAGACAAATAGTCTAGTTTCATTAAATATTTTCTGTGTCATTCTGTAGCATCTGTCCTGGAATGAACAATATGTTGGGGAGAGGAGTGGTGTTTTTGTGACTTTCTGTGTGCTGTTATGTGGGGGACTTCCTCAGCTGAACATCTATCAAACGTCACAGAACTCTTAAAAGTGATTTACACAGCAGTTTGTTCTGGTGCTCTAAAGATCAGAAAACACAGGGGGGAAGCCAGCAGTGTTCTGAAGTGGCTCCTGTTAAAAACTGTTGGGGATCAAGCAGTTTGCAAAATATCAGATCCTACCCATTTTTCAGTGTAGAACGTAAAGAGAGATGGACAAGTTTGGGTTGCACTGTCAGGAGGACGGGAAGAGTAAGCCCACAAATTAACTCTGCTTCCCCTTGGTCTTTTCCATTTCCTGAATTCACCATGAAAGAGGTGCTCTTTGGATGTATTCTTCAAGACTATATTGCTTTCCATTATACCTCATGACTACATTCAAATACACAATTAAATACTCCTGGAATATCTGGAGGTAGTCAGTGGCACTTATTCTTTTCTTCCTTCCATTTTTCCTTCATTTAATCATATCCCATTATTTTTTAAAAACTGTAATGAATTGTTATTTTCCTTTTTAAACAATGGTCAGATCTGTTTGTTTTATGGTATTTTATTGCAGGAAGACAAAAATCAATAACAATTGCATAAAACAATTTTAAAAATGTTGAAGTGTGCCTGACAAATAAAAATGAAGTGATGTGGTATGAAATGGCTATTAATGTAATTTAGGATGCATTGCTTCAATGCATGAGCGGCAGTTCTAAAATACATACCAACAGAAATGGAAGACTAACATAGTAGCTTCCTTGAAATCCCTGGAGGTTTAAAAGAGTAATCTTATTTAAGGACGGTAAGATGTTGCTCTGGGAGATATTACTATTTATCTTTCTGTCTACACTGGACTTTGATCCACCAGTATTCCCAGAATCACTTAAGACAAATTCTGCTCTTCAAAACTCTACACTTCAGTAAAGCAAGACTAATTCTACTTACTTTTGTGAAGATGGTGCTGCTGGGAGTGGACTCTCTCTCAGGCATTTTAATAACTTTCAAGGGAGAACAGTATACTTCTAATAACAAATTTTTGGTGACTGAAGACTGTAAGCTCTGAAAGGTGAATGCACCTGAGGAGGCCTACAGAAATTACTGATGGCAAGCAAGTTCTGTATTAACTGTTTTATCTTAAATCCTTATATGTTTGATGTGAATACGATTATCTTTACCTGAGAAAACATCTTAATCCAAAAGGTAATGTTTAGCTGAAGGCTTTTCTTGTATATATTTTCATGAAAGCCAAATGTTATTAAAAGGAATACACTGGACCAAACACAGAGTAAATGATGTGACATGATGCTATCATGAATTTGATTTAACATAAAGTGATATGCATTCCATTCCCAGATTAAAAGATTACAGATTAATTTTATGTTATGGCCAAAGTTAAATGAACCACAATGAAATATTTGCACTATTGTAGTTAATGTAAACAAATGAACTTCCCTTCTGTTCAAAAAAGAGAGAGTTTGCTATTTGTTGGGTTTTGTTTTACTTTGTTTATTACTGGACAAAAATCTGGTCTGAGCAGAAAAGTATTGTAAAATAATGTGATAATTAGATTGATCCTGTCATCTAGTCCCAGAAGAAAGATGAGCCCTTGCGAAATCACCTCCAAAGGTGGTACTGCTAAATCATTCTTGACAGGTATTTATTTAAACTGTTCCTTAAAACCTCTAGTGACAGAGATTCTACAGCCTCCCCAGGTGGGAAATCCCCTTGGTACAATTAAAATCCATTACTCTCTGTCTTAATCCATTAGGCATGGGACAATTCATTACATTCTCTTTGTAGCAACCTTCTACATACTTGGCAATTGTTATCATGTCTCCCCTCAGACTTCTCTTTCCTAGTCTAAACAAAGCCAGGTCTTTCAATCCATCTTCATAGGTCATGTTTTCTAGATCTCTATTAATTTTTGTTGTTTTCTGTACTTTCTCCAGTTGCAAGTTCCTCTTTCTAGAAGCGCAGCGCCCCCAGAAGGTTACACCACTACATGCTATGTCAGTGCCATGTAGGCTGAAGGCATGGCTTGATGCCTCTTAAATATGACACTCGTAATTTGACATTCCACTGTGGGGTTGAGTTTGTCTACAGCTATGGGGCATTACTGGCTTGTGTTCACTCTCTAGGTTTGCTGGATCCTGCATAACTTCATCTCATTTTTTCCAGTTGGCCAACATCACACTGAATTCTTATTCCATGCTCCCAAGTGCCTGCAGCCCCTCCTAATTTATTATTATCTGCAAATTGAATAAGTAATGATTCCAGAGGGTGGAGGAAGTCAATTGCTTGCTGACTTGGCTTCTAGGTTATATATGAACTGCCAAGGAAGGTGTTCTTTTTATTTCACTTATTCTAGATGGGGGCAAGGGGAGAAGACATTCAATGAGATAATTAGCTGAAATTGCTGCCTTATTCTAGCAATCCAGTGAAGGTAGGGCACTTTAACTTTTACTGATGTTGTTAAGGTCAACAGCATGTGAGTATCATCATTCCTTTACTGTGTCACAGTGCAAATTTATTTTTTCTTCACTGATCAGGACTTTGTGTGGATGCATTAGTCCCCTGTGGTAAAAAATAAACAATCATGCACATCACAGAATCACAGAATCACAGAATGTCAGGGATTGGAAGGGACCTCAAAAGATCATCTAGTCCAATCCCCCTGCTGGAGCAGGAACCTAAATGAGATCACATAGAAAGGTGTCCAAGCGGGTTTTGAATGTCTCCAGAGAAGGAGACTCCACAACCTCCCCGGGCAGCCTGTTCCAGTGCTCTGTTACCCTCACACTTATATGCATGCATTTTAGTTTTATCTGAAGGCACGGGCTTTGAAACAATTTCTTGGCCTGACTGTCCTGTTAGGTTCAAGGAGATTCCTACCATGAAAAAGGCAATTAGCCCTTGGACCAGGCATATTAGCCACAATAACTACATGTTTGTTTTACACCTAATCACTGCATTCGTTTTCAAAGAGCCATGCCTCATTTGCACTGACAGAATTAAGATGAGTTAAATCTCTGACTTTTCTTTCCTTTAATACAAGGACTTTAATACAAGTCCTTGTATTAAAGTAGCACCAAATGCAGTTTGGCTGTGTTGATTCAGATTCAGAGAATTTGCATCTTTTGGAAAGAGACAGAATAAAAAAGATTACTACTCTATTCTTCAAGATAGCATTTTCTGATTTTTTTTTGCAGCTTTCATGTAAAGCCTACAGGGTCCCACTGCAGGACTGGCTATTCCAGGAGACCTACTGGAGGCTCCCGTCTGCTGTTTCTCTCATTAGCTGTGTCAAGTACAGGGAGCTTGGATATTATTTCACAATATTTCCCTGAGCAGTTGAATTAACAGAAGAAAAGAATTATACAATTTTCTTAAGGCCAGAGGAAAAATGCAGTATCTTAAGTAAGCATTTTCCCCATTGTTTCAGGCTCTTCATGTGGCAATTAATAGCAATAAAAACGAAGGATAAAAGTTAACCTGATTTTGCTGCACCTTGTTTTAATTTTAAAACAAGAAAGGATTTCAAAGTTCTGAGCCTTATTAGTCTTACAGCCCTGTTAGTCCAAAAATTTTTAGTCTTTACATGAAAGAAGACTTCCAATAATCTTCAAGCACCACCCAGCGTCTTTCTGCTCGGGGACTGCGATGTGGACAGCTGGGCTGCGCTTTGCTCCTAGAGGGAGTAAGCTTATGCACTACCAAATCTTTGTGGCACATTCCATTATTTTAAGCCATAGTGAGACAGTAAATAAGAAAAGGCAGCTATATCTGAAGTACAGGCCCAAATTCAGGGTTCACTGGAATACCAATTGAGTATTTCTCATTTGTTTGTGGAGTCTGTAATGGCAAAATCATTCTAGAGCTGACTTGCAATGTGAGCTGTGAAAAGTAACAGCACCTACTAATGTAGCTGTGGTTCTGCTTCCGTGCTATTACTCAGAGATCTGCCAAAATACCTGGATTAAGCACTGTTTGCTTTCCCAGGGCAGCATTTGCTGCTAAACTTGCAATTTAACCTCTCATTTTGGAAGCAAGAAACGTCTGTACATAGTTTACTCTTCCACAACGCCCAGAGGTATCTCATTTTACCAACTTGTAGACAGGACTCACAGGCAGCTACCAATCCCCGGAGGCGGAAAGCGTTGCTTCATGTCTGTGCATGCTGACTAGCTGACCCGAAAGCCATGTCTCAGGGGAGGATGCCGGTTTCAGGTGGTAATGAGCCCAGAAAGAAGGAGACCAGAGGCTGAAAGTGTTCCTGGCCCAACTCCACACACTTGGCTAGGGTTACACCAGGGGTGAGCTTGGCCTAATGATTATAAAATACACTCTCCGCAATTGTAGATAAAAAGACATCTTGAGGAAAGGAAATAGAAGCTGAAAAAATGAATGAAATGCCTTCCACCATGTGTGATCCCAGGCTATGAAAAATACAGTTGAAAGGAGCTTTTTTTTCCTCCTCTAGTTGAAACCACTGTGATCAGTGATCTGACACAGTGGCATGTTTCCTTTTACCCATTCTTCCTCTTTTTTCTTCCCACCCATGAAGTCATAACAGAGAATATACCCAAGCGAAACATGACGTTGAGTCATGGGATCCAGTAAATGCAAATTACTTTCTTCTGTCCTAAAAGAGTAGTACAATTATATTTTGTTTACTCATTGAAAAGCTTTTTCATCCACTGCAGTTTTTTTTATTTCATGATAGCAAGTTATACTGAAATTGCTTAAGAAAACAAAGTTAAGTAATAAAATATTTGTAAAAATATAATTTCTGGTTTCATTCAAGAGACATACCAATGTGCTTTTATTATTCTTTAGAAATATTTGATGCTTTTGCACTTTCCAGATTTCCAGTCAGTACCTTAATACAAACAGTCTTCTTTATGATCTCAGTTTTAAGCACCTCCTAAAATGATCTGCATGCTTGAGAACAGTTGGAATAATCTAATATACAATGATGAAAATAAAGACTATAAGGATGATGTAAAAAAAAAATATAGTTTGGGTGGAGGAGACTGGAGATTTAAGGCATTTTTCCACAATGTGTGGACATTCACTAAGGGTAATGAAGTTGTACAGCCTTTATATATGTCACAGTATACACACCACCACCGTCATACATAGTCCTTTGGCAGACAGACTGGAAAAACATTTTAAAGTTAATAAATGACAACTAGAACTAACACCCAGCAACATCCTTATGCATTTCATATTTATTGTATGTACTTAATACATTACTTAAGAAGACACCTATAGAAAATGTAATTGGGAAGGGAAATAGCTTTCTCCCAAAGGGAAACCTTTAAGAAGGGTGAGGTTTCCTCTCATAGTGCTTTTTCCAAATTCCTTTCCAGTAGAAGCAGGTTGCCAAATTATGTGAGATACAAGAACCTCAAGTCACAACCTTCTGTAGGATTCACTAGGAACATATGCTCCCTGTATTTTCTGTAAATGCAGCAGAGGAAACAATATCCAGAAAATAAGCCTGGTTAAGTGACTAATTTTAGGCATTTGTTTTGATCTAACTGGTGTTACCAAGGCCATGTATGGCAGCGAGAGCTATAGCCAAATCAGAAAGGTTTTTTTGCTAAAAATACTGACTCCAGGCTCATGGGTCCCTAACATCAGGTAAGCCACTGAAGACTCTTACCCGTAAAACTGGCCCTCTGTGTGATAGTAAAGAGATGTTTCTATTAAAAGGATAAATAAAATGAAATTAGTTGCTACAGCCACTTCCTCTCTAATCCTAACTCCTTCACTAATGTTCAGTTGGAAAAAATACCTAACATAGAAGTCTGGATTCAAAAGTAATGTCAGAAAAAGACATTCTGAGCTTTCCTTGGTCTATTAACCCTTCCTCTAAATGCTTGTCCTCCTCTGCTTTTACAATTTGCCTTTCACTGCAAAAAACTAAACCAAACCAAACAAACCCCACCCCTCTTCTAACCTTTATTTTGAGCAAAAAGGGGCTGAAATAAAATGCTTGACACTCATCCTTGGCATTTTTTCTTTAAGGAATAGAGCTCTGCAGAAATTCAAAGTTGAAGTCCCATTTAGCTCTGCTTCCATTGCCCTTCCTTTGTGTGCACACTTCAGAGAGAGAGGGAATGTGTATCTGTCTCCCATCTGAAATGAAATTAACAAACAGCCTCATCCGTGTGAATCTGTGTTACTGTATTATAAAAAGGCTTTTGTTTTAAATGAGGACAAAATGTCAAAGGGCTGACTTTGGGGTTTATTTCCCAACATGGAGGGATTTTCAGGAAATCCTATTTCATGAGGCAAAAAATGCAATGTTCTGCTTTCCTGGTTGCTCCTGCCTGGTTTGTAGGCAGACAGGCTGCCTGTCTCCACATTGTCTTGCTTTTCAAAATAGGAGAGATTATGGGAAGATGATTAGTTGACAAGTCAGATACCTGGAAAAGGGACCCCCAAAGTCCCAGATGAGCTTTAGGAGCCAGTAAACAGTAACTCTTGTTCCTAAGCAGTGCAGAGAACAGCAGAGCCTGGGGGTTCGAGAATCTAAATTTCTGGATGGGCAGGGAGCTTGCCATGGAGTCCACTGCTTGACTGCTGAGCTGGCCCATATGGTAAGGGAAAAAAACTTGAGGAACTGGTGAGCTGTTTACCTAGTTTTGAGTAGCCTCTGACATCTGGAAAACCAAAGGCCTCCAGTTTCCTGGCATCTTCTTGGAGAGCCTGAGCAAAAGTAGAGAAAAAAGAAAAAAAAGCAGCTAAAAAGCTAGCTCAAACAGCTAACCCACCAAGAGGTGTACAGAGAAATAAGGAGGTCAAAGCATAGGTGGGCTGAACTGACAAATAAGCAGAAAGAAATGTGCCAGAAGTATACCAAGTTTCTTTTTAAAGTTGCCACAGAATCAACCTCTTCCCATGGAAAATTGTCTCCATGGAAAATCTTCCACCAGATCTAGTTACCTGTCCTGAATCAGCAAGCTCTATAAATGTACAGGATTTCAAAGGGCTAGGAATGGCAGTGCCCATTTGCTCTGACAGGATGTGTCTGCAAATCCAGCCTAGACAAAAGTCCTGCTACTCTGCCTTTTCAGAGCAAAAAAACCTGATGGTCCGTATGCTATTTTAATAAGTTGATTGCCTTCCTTTCCACTAGTGTTCTCTTAAAAGGCCTGAAATCTTGAATTTCCAGGCTGTGAATAACCTATGCTCACCAGTTTATTCTCACTTCCACGTTGTATTTTGCAGGAGAACAAAAAAAATGCATTTTTCACATTTTTGTCCAATAAATCATTGTTAAACCATTTTTCATTTTGATTAAGGTTTCAATGAGAAGATGAGGTTATGACTAGACTAACTGGCAAAATCCCAGTAAGAGTAGTAGATTCAGATTGCGTCCTAATGCACAGCAACTATGCGGGACCTCCAGGCACATTCAGACTACGAGAAGTACATTTGCTCAGTGCAACCCCCTGGACAGCTGCCAGACCTGGTAGATCACTTTGTGTTTGAGTGGCCTAAATTTAATAGCAGAACCACAGCTTCAAAATGTATTGACTTTGTTTTGATGAACAAAGCAGAAAGTGGGAGAGAGTTTCCTGGAGTCCAGCTGAAGTTTAAAAGTCAATTGCTTGCCATCGAGACCTGCCATTTATGTTATTCCAGGATTTGTTCATAAAGGGCTCCTGTATTTCTACCAGGAGATCACAGACCACATGAGATTTACAGAACTTGCCCAGCCCATTGCCACAGTTTGTGCACCAGTGTGCCAGTGTGGTGGGAAACATCAGCCACAGCACTGACACGTTGCCCTCATGATCTGTGTGAGCAAGATCTCAGGGGTCTCTGCCTGCAATGTTAGTCATGATAAGGCTATGACAGATCTGTGGGATGTCTGCTAGATGTCCCAAGTCCTCCAATTCTACCCACACATAATTGCCAGGCAACATGGTAGGAAACCTAGCTCTGTGGACATCTCTGTAGATAGCAGAGAACTCAAAAATCACTCCTCTGCAAAATCAAAGGCTCTTCCTTTGGGGTGGAAAACAAAATTCAGGCATTAGGGTCTAAAATTTGTCCTGCTTTACTAGTGAGAGAGCAGTTGGAATCCATGGAGCTCTGCCTTGAGATGAGTCAGGAGCCAATCAAGAGCTTATGGATCAAGATCCTGGGACCCTGTTTGACTAGATGATCTCCGGAAGTCCCTTCCAACCTCAAGCGTTCTGTGATTTTGTGATGAGCTAGCTAGGCATGAAATACCATTGCATTGCCATGATAAACTAGTCACAGGGAGGCTGGAAAATGCTTTTAATGCTAAACTAAGAGGACTAAAGAGCCTTTTGGAAAGATGAAAGGATTTCAGACTCCAGCTTGACTTAGTTACCCTGCCCTAAATCCTACCTAAGGGTTTTATTAGCTAAATTGAAGGGCTACATTTAAAATTACTCATATTAGTCAAATTTGACAACTTCTGACACTAAGGAATAGAGTTGTGGCAGTACTGACACACACAGAACACACAGAAAAGCAGCTCGTGTTTCCTGCAAGTGTAATGAAGAAATTCCAGTGCCATTTCTTCTTGTGGGTAACTCAACGGGTAGCCAAGAGGAATTTGTTTGTATCCCAGAAATTAGAAGTAAGTTACATTTGAATATTAATTATTTGGGTTTGATTGTTTTTTTTGATATGTGTTTTCCTTCTGGGATAAAAAGCCAATTTTGTTAGTAACTAACAATCAAATCCAGGAGTGATTTATTCCTAGCCTTGGCCATGCCTTTAAATAGGAATGAAAAATGATATTTCAAGTCCTTCTGGCCTAGAGTCTTATATCACTTTCATTTGGACTCTTTCTAGAGTTGGAGGACCTTTAAAAATCCAAATTAAGGGGTAAAACATTCAATAATACTTTGTTAGAAAAATAAAAGCAGCAGATTTCTCCTAACATGAATTGCAAATGCAATCTGGGATATGAAAAAAAATATTCTTCTTGATAGTATTTTAGGTTTCTTACCACACAGATTTTTTTATTTCCATGCTTATCTATAAGATGGGTACATATAAGTCCAGGGTTTGGGGTTCTCGATCATTTCTAAGCCAGGGACACTCACAGCACAGAAACACATGATGTGAATTTTGATACTGTTACAAATGCAGAGATTAAAAGAGTTAAAATTCTTAGGTCTGTTGAACTCACTGGCCTCAAGGCAACCAGTATTGACTAGAGACTAGTACTTGCCAGTACCATATGTATTGTACGTGTTGAACTCAGCATACTGTGGCATTGATTATTCCAAGGTTTTATTTTAAATTAGTTCAAAATTCTCTCCTACAAAATTTTGATTGCTTTAAATTCTTTCTTTCCAGAGTGAATAGATTTTTGATGGGCAGAGAAAACTTGCAGAAATGCAGCTGTGTGCCATTAAGCTTCAGGATTGCCCAGACACTTCTTTCACTTTACTGAGGTTGCCTTAAGACAGAAGCCACTGAGACCCACCTATATGTCTCACAGAGGAGAAATGTATTTAAGTGAACAGCCCAGAAGTGTGCATGTCTTACTGAGGTATCAACCAGTATTAATCATAGAACCATAGACTGGTTTGGGTTGGAAGGGACTTTTAAGGGTCATCTAGTCCAAGCCCCCTGCAACCCGCAGGGTCATCTTCAACTACTTCAGGTTGCTCAGAGCCCCGTCCAACCTGACCTTCAATGTTAATGGGCACTAGCTTTTCCTCCAAGTCCATTCAGCTCTTTTGCATTTACTTTGACTGTTCTATACTGCAGGACCAGCCTTGTAGGTGTTTCTTCCAGGCACTTTGCGTGCTTTGCGAAAGTCTCGGTGAAAATTCATAACCATTCTACATGAAATTCAGCAGAGGCACACTCAACTGATGTAAGATGCAGGGCTGCTGTGGTGTAAACTACTGCAAAAGACCAGAAGGGAATAAAATAAATGCATGGATTAGAATAACATTGGAACATGCTGGCTCTCATTCTTTCTCTCATCTGCCCTTCCCCTCCCTCTCATCCTCCACTGTGTCTCTGTCTGAGCTCCAGACAGCAAAATGATTCAAAAACTTTGTTTGAACTTTGGTACTGACAATCAGTCCAACACTGAGTGGTCAGGCTGGCTGGGTACGCTGTGTCTGAACTCAAAGGCATCAGGCTGCATAGCACAGTCGGAGCTGATATGTTGCATGAGATTTGCCCCAAAGTACAGACAAAGCACAGGGGATCAGTGTTGCTGTTTACATATTCTTGTGTTGCTCCGTACTGGAATAGTGGGGCTCTGCTCTCTCGTCTTGGGAGAATATCCTGTTTCTCGAGACCCTGTCCTCAAAGGCTGATGAGAAGAGACCCTCCTAAATTTTTTTGCAATGACACTCTTTTTGAAGATTTACATACAAAATGCCAAAAAAACAATGCATGCAAAAAAGAATGTCACGTCCAGTTCCAAATGTGGAGGGTGATAATGAAGTTCACATAACATATGGGAAACGATACTGCTTTGTTTAGCCACTTGGCTTGAATCGTAGACTCTATGGTGCTTGCTATGCAAACAATGCTCAGTTGATCCATCAAAACAAAATCATAGCCGTATATAACACTAACGATTAAATGCTTGTTCTCCATGATCACATACCATATGGCTTTGTGCTAGAATGTACACAGTCCCAGAGGACATTATGCGAATATGAAAGACTGTTGACTCATGATTCCCCGGTTGTGTTTTCTGGCAATGTCTCTTCAAGAACAGAGAAACACATACACAAATATGAGAACCCTAAATGTTTTTTTTTTTTTTTTTCCTTCAGCTTAATGCATGACTGACAGCAGTGTTTAGGATTTTTATTAGCAAAAATACATATAAATATATTGGTAACATTGAACTCCAGGTTGTATCCATGATCTAAGAAGCTGGATTGAAGCACAGAATCTCCAGATATTGAAGCAACTTTGAAAATGTTTTCTTTTTTTCATTCTGTTTTGCATGATGCTTTTCTTATTTGTTTTTCCTTCATGAGATAATAAATAAAGGATGGGGCAAGAATAGCTTTCTTTGGTTTGTACAAATCCTCAGAAATACTGTTGGTGTTACCCACAGACTTTGGTGTTAGCCAAAGACTTTTCAGGCTTGCACTGTCTTACTGTTTTGGCTGCTTCTTGAGAAGTGAGTTTGTTCCTCTTTGCTAGGACCCCACTCTTTTCTTGTCAGCTTCTGTCATCTTGTGCCTCTTTTCCTTATAATTCCTGTTAGCCCTGCTTGGCAACTAGCAAGCCTTTTATTTGCTCAGCTAGAGATGGATGAGAGGTCCCCAACAGTTTTCTTTGCCTGCTTTCTCTGCCTAGGTAGCTCTGTACAGGTCAGGATCAGGACGAGCATGGGCTCTGCGGCCTTCCACCAGAGTGGAGATGTGATGGGAGTGTCATGAATGGTACAGGGGTCATGACAGGTCTTCTGAGGTGCTTGGGGCAGGAGGTAGAGGGTAGGGAACAGAGGACTGTCTCTCCTGAGTGGGAGCAATGGCAACCAGAGTCTGACAAACATGCTATTAGTAAGTGCACAAAGTTGCTGATACCTCCTACCAGGAGAGAGCTCAGTGTCTAACATCCTTCTCTGAGGTGGGAGTGACTACCCAGATGGCTACTCGGGAGTCCTGGCTACTGAGCATGGCTCTGCATCTGCCTGCACCCACAACTTGGACTCATCTTTCTCCTTTCCACAGCAGATTACCATCTCCCCAAGCATTTTTAGCACCCGAAGCAGCGTGGAAACATTGCTGCATGTTTTCAAATGAAAGTTGGGCTAACACGGTTTACATAATAATTCGTACAGAAGCTCTTGTCCTCGCTTTGTTAATTATTCCTTCTGAAGTGTCACTATCTAAATATAGGCATTGTAAAGGCCCTTTTTTTTACATTACTTGTGCGTGTGCATAAACAACATGTTTGCGTAAGTGGATGGCACATGTGACTGACAAACTGAGTCACCTGCAGCTCTTTCAGTCCTTTGATTGGATGAAATATTTCTGTGAATTTTATATCTTCCAGTAAAAATAGTGAATGCTTGTTCTGACTTAGAAGTCTCCCTGTTTGATTAACGTATGGATTTTAGCAGGAATACATAATTACTCGATGAAGACCTGCTTCTGTGGTAGTCTGTTGCTGACTGATCAAGAAGAAACATGGGTGTTACAAAATAAAAATCTTGAAGATTAAAAAAATATTTATGTAATACTGAACAGTTTCTGATTATGGTATTATCATTCACAAATCATGCTCTTACTCTCTAATTATGTTCCTATTAATCTGCTTTCAGTTTCCTGCCTTCAAAATACTCTGGAGAATCAATAAGTCCTTTACTTGCTCTCAGTGTGACAGTTTAGTCCCTTCACAGAAGTGTAAATGGAGGCACAGAGCTATTTCATTTACACAGAAAATCTGTAGCAGAGGCAGGGGGAGACTCAGATTTATTAATCTCCCTCCAGCTGATTCACAAGCTGCCTTACTTCAGTGGTATCTCAGCTGCAGGGCTGTGAACTGGCCGTGTCACTGGGAAAACAACTATGATAGTTTGTCCAGGAATTAAAAATCCCATGCTCCACAGCTGTTGATATTTTGCTTCCTGAGACAAATTTAGGCAACATATCAGTCGTTTATAAAGCAAATCTTTTATCTTTCCTGCATCCATTCAGCTAAAGCTGTAAACAGGACACGTTGTGTCATTTTTCCAGGCTGAGTTGGGCTGAGCAGGGCTGCAGCTGTTAATCAAATTGACAAACTGTAAACATTTGATTGTCTAAAAAGTACTAAAAGGTCTGCTTTGCTCTCAGTTGCAATCAGCAATGCTAACCCACAGGAGCATTGCAATGTGTCTTCTGGTATCTGGTCTAAATTAAGAGCTATCAGATGGACAGAAACCCAGCTCTGAGTTTTGGCTCTGACAGTGAAATCAAGGCTGCAGGTGAGGCAGCAGATCATTTGCCCAGAACTTTCCAGTTCACTGAGTAAAGTCTGGAGGTCCCTGTTTCAGTGTAAAATGTGCAACTTCTAAGACATAAAGCTGTGTATGAAGTGCAGACATCTAATTGGCAGGCTGCAGCAACATGCCGGCCAGGTCAGAGATTTATACTAGCCTGCACCATGATTAGGTCACTGGCAACCTGTGGAAACAAAGCAGGTTGTACTACAAAGTAAAGGAGCTGCTTTCCAGGTCCAGAAGAAAGGGCTGAAGTTTGCCAAAACATTCAGAATCTCAGAAACAGCCAAAGGGAGACTGACATAAGTTATTTATCTGAGATGTTTTATCTTGTCTGCCAAGTCCGTAGCTCCTGAAACAAAGAAACTCTGTCTTTGTTCATGCAGAGCATGGTATTTACAGCCAAAAGCTGAAGGTGACTTTGCCCTGTCACGCTGCTGAAGTCTGTATGGCTGCCAGGTCCTTCCCAGGGCCACGCTCCTGGCGCAGGCTCAGAGCCAGGACAAGCCTCAGCAGAAGGAACAGGCCACAGGCATGCAGTGGTACCAGCAGCGATGGAGGAGGGGGAAGGTGTTATCCACACCAGTCTCCATGTGCTGATTTCTTAGAAAAAAGGCCAATTCTGCTGGAGGAGTGCAAGAACAGGATTGGGAATTGAGAGCAAGAATCCAAGAGGACCCAAAGAGGGATAAAAGTGTCAAGGAAGGCAGAGAAATGGAGTTTTGCGCAGCACAGAGCAGGCAGCCAGGCATGGAGAAGGACCCGTGAGACCATATAACTTATGAGAGAGCTAAATAGGAGTTGTGAAGCCACATTTTGAAAGCATGTCAGGCTTATGTGTGGCCAGTATATTAGAGTAAGCAGACCTGCACTGACTGGTTACTTAATATAGAGGCTGAATGTTCTGCAAGCCGTTGGTCAAGCCCATGTTAGCTGCAGACGTGCATATGCGTTGAGGACAACTAGTTTTGGGGCCAGAAGAAGATGGCAGCAGTTTTCTCCATGGTTGAGTGAGACTATCCCAGGCTCAAATGGAGCCACTCAAGGGAAAGGCCTTAAGGGACCCCTTTGGTACCACATATCTCTTCTACTGTGGTAATCGGCACCCTAACCATTCTGCTTTGCAAAGGATATTCTGAAATACAGCAGTTTACAATGTGAATAATTTTTTTCTCCGTTATCTATAACTTTTTCATCATTATTAATTTGCCCTTGTTGGTTTCCTTCCCACATTATTTAAGGTGCTTTCGAAGAACCTTAAAGCTTGACACTCTCAGCATACGTGCTGTTGTATTCCCTTGGAGCATCTAGCTGTATCCTTACAGGAGTGCTGTTGGTGTTGATTAGTGGATTTCTCTGTAATGCACATTTGAAATTATTCTCTTCTCTTTGGAAATTTTCTTTCGACTCTGAGGCATCTTTGCTGAATTCTTTCCCATGTTGATAGTTAGTTGAAAATGTGTGTTTGCCCTCACAAGGAGGTTGGTTTTTATTGTTTTCCTTTTGTGATTGAAGGCATATGCCGATCTCACGTGCTGAATCCTGTATGAAGCGTCATCTTTCAAGTCGACAAAATGATAGTGATAAAAATTATAGAATGAAAACTTTGAATTATGAATCAAGTTCTATTTAATGGATGCTCTTGGATGAACCACACTATATAAAACAATAGTGGATTAAGTTCAAGAGCCATACAAATATTATTTAAAATCTTAAGTTACATTTAAAAATAATAAATGAAAACATAAATTTAAAAAGTTGACTGGGGCCCTGATCCTTAGAGCCATTGTTTCCTATCAGCATTAGACTATCTAAGAATTTCAGAGCTGGAAAGAACTGATCCTCCTTTCTATAAAGTCCTCAACAAAAACAATTCAATGAGGTGAATACAAAAACTGCAATGGGTGCATGACTCATTTAATACATAAATATCAGCTGGGCAATGGTGAAGATTTGCAGTAACACTTATGTACAAAAAGCTTCAATGTTAACAGCCCAAGAAATAAAAAATAAACCTTTCCATTCTAAAGCCTTTAACTTTCAACAGGTAAATGTATCCTTAACATCACAAAAACAATGGAACATGCTCTCTGAGGTCATTGTGTCCCATACACAGCTCCCCCATGGGATGAACTGAGCGTTGCTGAGCGGGAGGGTAGCTTTAGAATGAGATTCTTGTAGTCTAAAGAAGTTCGAGATGACTACAAGGCTTCCTTCTGCCATCAGAAAAAAACTGATGTCACTGGCCTAAAACATGGTAGAGCGGTGAACTCAAGGCACCAATTAAAAAGTAAAAATATGATAAGCAGTAATTTTAAGAGGAGAAAATAGACAGAAGGCAATATATTTTTATTACATTCTTATACCATCAGACACAGATAACTTCTGTTCGTAAATCCTAAAGCTGAGAATATCTTTGGCCTCCTGATACTAATTTTAAATAAATCTTTGAAACTGAGGACATTTCAGAAAATGTAAGTGTGCTAACGTTCTGCCAATATTTAAGAAAAGTACTACACTGTGTTCAGACAAAAAATACTTGATCTGAATTAGGTCTGTAAATTATGATAGCATTATGCATAAAAAGATATTGTTAAACAAAAGTTATATAAATCTTTGACGAGGTTTCTAATGGTGAATGGAAAAAAGCTGCATAATGGGGTGTGTTTAGACTTTGTAAAGCAACTGCTTATTATAGCACAGTATTTAAAGTTAGCACTGCACAGTAGCAGCACATTTCAAATGGATTAAGGATTGTGTGTGAGATTAATCTCACAAAACACGATGAAAAAGTAATTGTTACCAGAGAATCATTATCAAATGAATTATTTCAAAGGACGCTCCTCCATGAGCCATTGTAGAGTTGGCAATCTTCAATGTGTCCATAACATGGAGGAGGAAAAATAAAATAGATAAAATATGCTAGTGCAGCAAAACTGGCAGTCTTATACAAAAATGAGAACATGGCAGCTGGAAGAGGGGTCATAGTGGACTCATAGCTGATGATTAACTTGCAACATGAAACTGGGACACAGCTGACAAGACCTAGAAGAGTGGCAGAGTGATTTTGCTTTGAACACATCAGACATTAGAGATTCAATGCTGCTGTCAACCAGTCGTTAAGAAAAATGTAAAAAAAACCCACCAGAAACAATTGAAGAGGTGGAGGAATAATTTTGGTATTATATGTGGTATTTAAACTGCTCCAGCTGCTTAGATTATAAAAAAGAAGATGAGACTTGGTTGCTCTATTTTAACACCTTCATGTCAGGGCTAAAGCAAGTACTAAATTTTTATTTAGCCCATGCAAGGAAAGATAGTAAGAAACTGTGGCCATTTGTTTTTCTCCATGTTTTGAGGAAAGCTATCAAGGCAAGTGGTGGATCCTTCGTCTCATAAAGTCACCAAACCAAGCTGGGGTGCCTTTGTTAGAACCTGGGGTGAATCACATTACAGGAGTGGGGGAAAAGGACCTCCTGCACAGCAGAGCCATGGGACCTGAATTACACTCCTTCCAGACTGCCTTTAAATCCAGGCTAGGCCTGTGGCTGTGGGGAAGCTGCTTGACCATATTGCTTCACTCAGATCCTCCCTAGGAGGCAGATAGTGAACCTGGAAAAACCTTAAACAATGATTTCTAACTTGTTCTTCATTCTCCTGTAAATACAGTAAAAATGGAAGGTTAGGAATAAGTTTTCAAGCAAGAAGCCTTATGTCTGCTCCCATGTCCTTGGCACTCCAGCTGTTGATTTTCATTGACAGTATGCAGTTATATTTGAGAAGACCAGGGTCTGGGTGCTGGTGATATTTGTCACCAACATTGAACTCCATATCTGGAGAAGTATCTGGTACAGTGGATAAAACAGACAATGGAGTTGTGAGCTACCTACACCCATTTTAATCTTTTTGTGACTCAAGAGAAGTTACAAGGCCTCTGGCATGTTCTGCAACTCTGAAGGAGACCAGCAAAAAACCCAGAGCTCCTCCCTTTCTCCCATCCACCATTCCTCACTAGTGGGTTTGAAAAGGCTGATTTAGGTATAGAGGTGGTAATTTCTTAAAGTGCAGAGCTGTGGAAGTCAGTCAGAAGCTCAGAGGTGTCCAAAAAATTTCCTTGAATAAATTAAAGAACGTAGCTAGTGTTTCAAGCCCAAGACATGCCCTTGGGATGGGTATTTTGCAGTTGGCACTCAATTACCTCCTAAGTCATGACTAGACTCAGTTTATTATTGAAGGTAAACCAAGCAGCGGAGGATTTATTGAGTGTTGGGTAATTCCTGAATCAATGCTATGCAGTTTCTTTTAAACAGTGAATCAGGCACCAGAGTTGTGCCTGACAGCTAGTTTAGACTCATGGGGAAATTGTAGGTCTGGGCTTTCCACCTGGACAAGCAATGTTAATTGGATTTGGGAGGTGATACGAAAGAAACAATCCTAATAGGAGTCTATTCTCATCCTTGAGATTGTGGTTATGTGGAGGGGTGAAGTCATATGAAAGGGCTGCAGAACTTCAGGGGAAATTAGGAAAGATACATATTTGGGATGTCCAATGTTTCAAGCCCTTCAGACATGGTAAATAGATTTGAAGGTGAGCATGCTGAGAGCCTGCGAGGCTGCAGACTTGCTGTGGAACCTTGGGCCTGGGTTAGTTTTGTCTTAGTGCAAAGCATCCTTGAATATTCAAGTGTGTGTTTTGGAGTTGCTGAGAAACATATTCCTCCTGTGTTGAGGAAATTCAGTTTCCAAACTGGGTATTGCAATCCTTGATGTCATGGGTACAGTATATGCTGACATTAAATCTACTTCGGGGTCTTCTGTTGAGCAGTGCCCTTCATAGGAAGATGGCAAGTATTTAGTAGCCCTTATACTGGGATTTAATTGGGTTATGGTGGGATACCAGACCTGTGTTCACGGTATCTGCTCTTTTTTCTAGCACAGGTAAGACGCTAATGCCATCTGCCTTATTCTTTTCTTATACTGGGCATCTGAAAAGTAAATTCCATTTATACAGCTTTCTTGACAACAGAAATGACCAGTTTTTAAAGCCACTTACAACGTATTTTCACAAAGTGCTGTTATTTTAAGCTTTGCTTACTGTTAGCTGGCACATTTTCTTTGGTTGTAATGATTTTACAGGCACTTCATGGGTTTTAGTCTATGTGCATCATGCCCACAGATACAATTTTGGTCAGAACTGGGAATAAGCACTAAAAACTAGACTGTGTTTGCCACTTCCTAACAATAGGGTTATTTCAAGGAATTGTTAAATAGTGGGTACATGCTGCTGGTTTTAGTTGTTTCTGTGAAAAGTGAAACTTATCCTTGAAGAACTTGTTCTGTTACTTAGAATTATGCTGGTGAAGACATGATTTACCCTTTTTTTGGCCGAGAATCTAGTCATTCTCCACAAAATAATCTCTATCTGACAAGAGGTTCAATAACTTCAGACTTCATCAGGGCTTTACTTCTGTCCTGTGGATGATATATAGCAGACATCATGTGGGTGGTCTGACAGAGCACCATGCACCAAAGTTAGGGAGTGCTGCACATCCTGCAGTTTTCAATGCAAAAATAAATAGGCTTATTTTGAAACATGGATCATTTTACTGACAATAAGCATGCATGCACCATTGTAATGCAGTATGCTGTATCTGCAATTCAGAGGGTCATTCCTGAAGAAAGGAACAGTTCAAGACTAGACCTCTATTCCTCACTGTCTGTCAAAACACAATAATAAACAACTACTGCACTCTGCAACACATTTTGGCGGCAATACTGAACTCTGTTCTCCCTGTCTGCCCAAATTTCTGTTCTCCTTTCAACCTGGTGAGAAAGTTGCCCATGAGCACTGTGTGATGCAATGTCGATTTTAGACAAGATAAAAAATGAGGGAACATTGTGGTATCAGGAGGGAGCAAAGCTCATACAGAAGACGAAAAGTTAATTTCTGCCCAGTGCAAAAGTACTGAAATTAAAGTTCGCAAATTCATTTACTTACTATAATTTCATGACAAAAAATGGAGCCAGAGGTAATATTATTTAGCCAGTAATTCTCACTGATCTATGGCTCATTAGTTATTTTATGCTGCCTAGCAAGGTCTGTTTACATCTACAGAAATTCAGCTAATTCAATGAGTCCCTTCTCTCTGCACAGACATCCCAGTATTCTTGCCCATCTGCCCGTGCCCTGTGGGTTTGCCATCCATGTGCTGTATACACATAAACTGAGCACATATGCTTATTTTGATGAGGAAAAACAAAACTGTTGAGATCCATTCCAGCTACATTGGCACTCATCTGGGCTATTTCAGACCAGGTTAGAAATTTTTTCACCATGGTTCACCCTACCTTTTCTATGTTTCTATGAGCCCAGAGATCAGAATTGTATAACTTGGATCCAGACCTCTTAGAAATGCCACATGTGAAGAATACATCTGAAATAACTTTTCATCCAAGTTGCGGCTCTTCCAAGCACTCTATTTTAACAGGGATTAAAATGAGATTTTCAAAAGTTCTTCTTACATATGTAATTCCTGAGATACTTTGCTGCTACTGGTGCCGATCACATATTGTCAGACAACAGCTGATGCATCATGCCAGAAGAGCACTTCATTGATGTGGAGCCTTGGGAACAACTTGTTGGATGTTTGAGGAGGCAGCAGAAGACCATGGTGTAGTTGATGAGCAGACTGAAGCTATTAATGAGCAGATTGGTACTTTCAGTCTGACATGGGCCCTGGGATGACATCCAACATTTGCTCTTCTGGGCAGCAATCTGGTGAGGTCCCAGTGACCCTTCTTTAGCTGATTCACAAGTTAATTACCAGCACAGATAAATGTTTGTGTTACATGTTTGTTTGCTTATTTCTACCTTCAAGTCTTTCTTAATGCTGATGGTAGGAACTAGCCATGGTATTTCATAACACGTTCTGTGTATCTGCAGCTAAGTGGTGCATCTATAATAGCATTATATGTAGGCAGATAAATAGAAACATCCAAACTGATCTTTTCCTAGTACTCCATGGCTTTCAGACATCTTCGAGTTTGATTTAAGGACACTTACTTCTACTTTCCAAATGGTTTTCCAGTGTGATTGCTTTCAGATGCAGTAACTTTCTCTTTCATATAAGAATGAACCACTGAAACAAAAGCCATCCCAGGTTTTAGTCTTACTCAAACCAGTGGTTGGTATTATTTCCATTATAAAGTTCAAAGTACACAAATCACCAGTTTAAAACTATAGTTTAAAACACCATTCCAGGCACACTAAATATTATGTTCACTTTATTCAAGACATATTTCCTCAGCAGCATAGGAATATAATCTCGACTCGGTCTCTCTTTTCCATCAAACTTTTTGTTTAAATCCTTCCACAGTGAATTTTGTAGGCAAGGAGCCAAGTAAGTAAGTGAATGAATTGTTGGCAAGTTTTTGAATGCACTGAATGGTGAATTACTTTAATTTCTCAACTTTATACCCATTTTTAGTTCTTTGCATGATTTTTATGTAAACTGGAACGATACTTAAGAATGCCTCCCCCTCCCCATCCTCTCTGTGCACACACAGACACACACACACACACACGTTTCCAAGATTTACAGTCAATATTTCAGCCAGTGAAAGTTCAGGGAGGCCTGGCTCATCACCTTAGCAAAAGTACCATAATGTGGCACTGGACTAACATTTAATATATGCAAATTCTTATCTCAAACTCACAGTTTTGTTTCACCAGAAACATTGGGGATCCCCACATGTGGCTTCCTCAGATTTCAAAGATGCTGAAAACACAGATGTTATTAAGACAAACGAGACTCTGCTCAGCAAAATGGCTGGGTTTCTTGGCACCAGAACACTCATCTTCCTCTCACCTTGCAGGTATTTGAATCACTGCAGATTTGCCTTCTCACCTAGACTAAAATAACAAATTGGAAACCAAGCTGGAACAATATGTTTTCTCCCCATTCCCCTCCACTAAGTTCCTGCACATACCAGAATGAACCAAAGGGATGAAGCATAAATAAGCAATGGGGAATTGAATTAATTTACATCCTGAGGTAAATAACAAGGCTTTAAAAATAAATCAAACCACCCCCTTGAACAAGAATTAATAACATGATTTAACTCAACTAACACCCCAACAATAACAGCAGCATCTTTCATAGATTCTAAGCAAGCAAATTTCAAGCCAGCAAAATACTTTCCAGTTTATAAAAGTTTTAAAAACTGCCAGGGGATATGTCCTGGCCTTCCCAGCAATGGAGCAAGAGTGAGCTCCAGCAAATCACATGGAAAAAGCATAAGGGGAGCAGATTTTCCAGGCATTAATTCAGTGCAAAAGGGGGTCTCCCTTCCAATATTACAGAGCACTGATGTGTTAGTGGTCTCCTTTCGCACATCATTGAGCCCTGTTGGATGGGTGGCAGGGGGTCTCTTTCCAAATACCATTGGGTCCAAATAAAAGGAAAGTTCTCTCTTCTCTAGTATCAATCAATTGAGTATTAACAAATGCATATATAGAAGGTCACAGGTTTTGCTGGAGATTTTTTGCTGCAAGAGAACAAGGGAATTTTTGCTATAAGCACTTTTGCACGTAGCCCTTATGGAAAAAAATATGATAGATTTTAACAGAGTGATAGTCTTCCTGCAGAATTTAAAAATCAATTTATAGAATTGTATAGGAGGCATACAAATGTTGGACAAAGTAATTTCTATTGGACCATTTGGGCTTAACTGTTATTACATTCCAAAGGATCTTTCCATAAGTGAATAAAGCTGAATATTTTGTACTGGATGCTTCTGCAGTTCTTCTTGAATGAGTTTTTCAAATATAGAGAGAGTCTTTAAAAGGTTGCAGTCACTACAATGTGCCTTCACTTTTATGTATTTCCATGAGACTGATGTGCGTGTGCTGTTATAATTCTCTTGTAGTACATTTTCACGATTTTTTCATTCATTTGAAAAAGCCAAACAAATCAGCAAATCAAAGAAAAAAAATATAAGCTCCTTTCTTTTTCCTCTGACTTTGTTCAACTCCTTTCTATTTTGTCTCCCTTTACATTTGGGGAAGATTTGTATAGTGTACATCCTGGTAGGAAAACTTACCCATTGCTGAGAGCTTTTATCCAGTACTGTGAGAGTCATTCCCTCCCCAGTACACAGGATAATGAGTTGGAAGTCCTCAGTGGAATGATTTATTATTCAGACCTCTGCTTATTGACAACATCCCAGTATTTCGTTTAGTTTGCAAACTAGCAAACAGAATAATTTCACCCATTTATGACATTGTGAGATACTAGCAAAATCCACTGGGCAGTCTCTGGAAGAGTCCTCAGTCTTTCACCTTGAAACTTTGGTGCCTTTGACCATAATTTCATTAGCTCCCTCCACCTGTGTTCTCTCCTTACTGATTGATTGGAGCATATTTAGAGATCAGGGCATATGCTGACTTACTTTGATTCCCTGCATTTACATTTCCAATAATCTTTTTACAGAATTTATAAAAAAATAAAAGGCTCCCAAGATTCAGCAACTAGAAGTTTCTCTGTTGTTTTTTGGGGTTTCTTGTTTTGTTTGGGGGTTTTTTGTTGTTTGGGTTTTTTTTTTTCCCCTTCCTGCCTTAATGGAAGAAGGAATCCCTTATCCCTGTTATATCTGCTCTGTTGTTGGTAAGGCAGATCTTTGAAGTTACTCTAACTTTACCACCAGCCTCTTCTAGTCTGGTATCACTCATAAGTGTATTGTATTGGAAGAGAGAGGGGGTTAGTGCCTTTAATTCTCTTTTGGGAACAATATGGGCAACATGATCAGTTTGTGTAGAATGCCATGAGATGACTTTGTACAAGAAATGCCATTTAGGCTTACAGGAAAACACTCATATACAGCCCTGATGGTCTGTCATAGTAGTTTTGTTGGAATTCATGCTGGCTATGGAGCAAGCCTTCTGCTATTTCCCTCCAGCCTGATCTAAGGGAGTGTGCTGGGAGTCCAGGTATGGTTTAGGGAATATTTAACATTCCCATGCACTCAAATAGATTTTGAGCACCTGATTATATTGATGGCTCTCAAAATCATCTCCTGAGCTTTTTGGACAGAGATAGATGGTGAAGACCAGTGGAATGAACTGTTCTGGGATTATGTCTAGCACTCTCCATTGCCTGTGGAAGATGTACAGGTAACTAACTTAGGTTGTCTATGTTTTTAAGACCCAAAACTAGGTGTGATGAACCCAACTCTAAACTGATACAGATGCACTGGACATTGCCACTAATTTTGGAGGATTCCTCAGGAGGAACTCTCTATAGAAAAATATTACTTTTTCTCAGCATCTAAGAAAGTATCTTTCTCATAAACATTGTGCTGCCAAAGCTGAGCACTCATACATTCACTTTGGACATGCTCTATAGCAAGGAATAACCTAAATGTCTAGTTCAAACTTTCCCATATGATTTAGCAGAGTAAATAACTGAGTTAACTCTTTTTAATTCTCTCACATTGTTCTTTTATTTCCTTCTTGACCTTTCAGCTACTTAGACATTTATAACAAAACCTTCTGTTTAGCACTGTGTTCTAGATAACACTTTTTAAACTTTAGGCTTCCAGCTGTCCAGCTCTAATCCAACAACCAATTGCTTGCTGAGCACTGATGTGGTCAAATATGTTTATATTCCAGACCAGGAACAATCTAGAGTATATTCCACAGTTCAGAAACTGTGGATGTTTACAACTTAACCCTTGTTGGGTCACAGAGCCCTCCCTACATTTGTTCTCTTTGATTTTGTAAGAACAAAAGGTGAATTTCAACTTCAGTTCTGCTAGGGTTGGGGGACAGACTTTCCTTCCCACCAGCCTCAAATCTCCTGTTTGAAGACCAGAATGAAATCTATTAATACAATGTCAAAAGAGAGAATCTTTTTGTTGCCTGTGACCTGTTGCTAAGGAGAAATCAGGAAGGAGCTATCTTTCAATTCACATTCAAAATATCATTATTGTATTTTTTTAATATATTTGTGAAATATCCAAACTTTGGCTTATTTATCTAGACAGCTCTGTCTCCTTGACAAATTGTATGCACTAGGAATGTCCAGCTGCAACTTCTGCAAGGAGAATCCTAGAGGGCCATATTTGTACTGTTCCTTGAAGAGTGAGGCAATATCGCTACTACTGTTGGCTGATCCTTCAGAGCACACAACCATAGGTTCTGGGGTGACAGGTATCCTGGACATCTGCAACCCACTCAAAATCAAAAAGACTTCATAAGACTGGTAAGACACAAAACAGGTGAGCTAAAGAAATTCAGGAAGAAGTCATGGATTGTTTTCAGTTCAATATGGGATGCAATTTCTTTTGTTCATCTTTGGTAAAAGTGCAAATAGAAGTTTGTGTTTTCCAAGAAAATGGAAGAGCTGGAAGTTTCTGCCTCTTGAAACTCTCCTACTTTGGGTGACGTGAGAGCACCTGATACAGGCGTCTACTGCAGGAACGTACCAAAGACTCAGATCTGCATGAGGTTCTTTCTGTGCTATATATTGCTGAACAAGTTGGGGCAGTCTGAAAGGACTGTGTTATTTATCCTTGCCTTTTTATTTAATTTGGGATGAAAGTTTTTATATTATGAAACTGCTCTGAAACTAAAGAAAGTATTTGAAGACTTACAAGCTGCACAGAAGTTCTGTGTCTTCTGTCAGCTGTGGTGATATAGCGGTCCCTTTTTGCTAATATTCTAAATGCTCCATATTAAAAATATTACATTGTTTAATCATTATCATTTTGCATTTGCAAAATAGGCACTGTACAGATTTATTTTATATTGCCTAATTCCATCCTAATAACATACTTGAAACTAAAGTTTACTGGCAAATGAATTACAATATTTTCTTTTTTATAAATAGGAGAATTATTTTGTGAAATAAAAAGCCAAAAAGAATTCAAACCAGTCAAAAATTCTTCAGGAAAGTTTGTGCAAAATGGTCTACTTTTGTTTGCATATTGCTTGGAATGAAAAGTTACTATTGTTTCCCAATGAAAACTGATTTTTACACTTCCACCTACAAATATCTCCATTGTAGTGTAGGTAATCTGATGTGATCTCATAATGGTCAGTACCGGACGACAGTGTGGTGGGGCAAGACTTCACAATTTGGAAGGTACAAAGTTTGAACCATCTAAACTACTACACTTTGCACAAATGGGTCAGAAATCTTGTGAGAAGATAATTTCAGGAGATATGTTTCTTTTTTCCCATCAGTATAGGGGGAAAACCAATCTGAAGGTTAGTCAGAGCTCCAGGTGAGTGGATCTTGATCAACCCTGAATAATGAACCATGTGGTACACTGTTTCTCCTTTGCAGCAAATAGAAGTCCCAGGTTTGTATCTGTTTTTATTTTATGCAGGAAAAAAATATTGCCTGCCAAATATAATAGACCTTGGGAGACTGCTTCTGCAGTTTTGAAACCACATCAAGTGTCAGTGCTGACCTCTGCTCTCATTGCATACATGTGCACGATGAAGGTTTCTACTTTGCCCTTTGCTGTGGAGACAGCAAGAAAAATAGGAACTGATCATTCAGTTTGCATGTCTGTCCCTGAGACTTTTGCTAGAAAGCAAATTCTAGTCCATATTCTGTTGATTAAGGTCTGTTGTTGTAAGAACTATGATTGTGTGCCATCCCTATTCTCTCCTTTCCTCAGAAGAGGGATGTCTGATGGGTCAGTGGCTCTGCATAAACTGTAATAAAAATAAATCCAATGGGTCTGGGGTAATAGCTTTCCTCCACCAGGAAATGCTCTGTGGAAGTGGAAATAAAGCTGAGCTCAGGGAACAAAGATCCCCACAGTCAGGAGTTATATCTGAATTTGGGAATTGTTTGTATGGGGCAGATGGATGTGTGTGTCCTTGTGTGTGTGTGTGATTTCTTCCCCTGCAGATTTATTTTTTTTAAGATTCACAGAAGGAAGTGAAAGAACATGCTGTAAGTGCAGCAGTTGCTGCTGCTGCAGTTCAAGGAGGGTTGATACAAACTAGGTAATGTAAATAAATCTTTAGGACATTGAACAGTGCTGTCACTTCTTGATAGACTGCATTACTTTATAGAAATACAGTGCACAACATCCTCTTCTGCCTTGAAAAATTATTTCACTGAATCACAAGAGCCACACACACTTCAACCCATGCAATGACTTCACATCATGAAGGAGCGCTGATCCCAAAAGTGGGAGGTGGCATCTATTTTAGATTGAGGGATAGAGTCAAGAGTGGTACCTCCTACCTTAAGTAGGCACTGGCGCTGTGAACAAATGGAGTTGCATTCCCAAGGCTGAACTGAGAGCTGAGCCTTGTCCTGGTTGGCTTTGCAACAGAATGTCTAGGAAATATGTATTTAGTTTTCTGAAGGAAACCTGCTGCCCAGGAATGAGTTTCAGTACATGAGAAGATGGAGATGAAAGGAGAGCCTCACCATGAGCCTTGTAGGAGGCACGGGCACAGCTAGGCACACTCTGCTGTCGATGGCAGCATTTGCACAAAATGAGGCTGGCTGTGATTTTTGGAGAGGGGATAACCAGGGAAAGATTTTGTTGGCCTCCTATGGTGTAAGCACCATAATAAGACTACATGCTGCTTATTTTTTCAGAGCAGAAATGGAGAAAGCAGCTCTATTGGCTTATTTTTAGCTTCTTCCAACACTTCAGGAACATCAGGCAGACAGTTCAGACCAAGTTTGGTCAGTGACTAAGACCAGTGAGAAACATTTCAATAAGCAAGGTTTTTAATTAGCAAAGACAGATTCTTTCACAAAAATTGCTATGACGTCTTTTTAGTCACTCTAACTTCATATTGTACATTTCCAATTAAAAAAAAAAAAAAAGGCTAATCACTAAGCAAATAACACATGTACATGTGCATTTTGTAGCATAAAGTAATTTACAGCCCAAGAACTGGTATTAGATCTAATTAAAAATATGTAGAGCGTTTCTCAACTATTTGTCTCTCTGCTTGTCTGTCAGCCTTTAGTTTTTCTGCTACACATGCACACATAAGTGTGCAACACTTGCATGTTTCCAGCATCCACTTTCATGCCTAAATTTTGAACTGCAGGCAGATTGCAATGTGAATGTTTTTAGTCTCTTTGTTATTAAACCCCACAAGTATAACTATTATAGAAAATCAATATTATTTAGGCATTTAATAAATAATGATGTTTCTAGTTTCTCTCAGTGAAATCTAGAAGTTGGAAGTAAAGAGAGGTTCAGCTGATCTTTATGATCAGATAATTTTCAACAAGTTTGTGGTGAAGGCATGGTGATCCATGACCTACAGTTTGGGAACTAGGTGCTCTCTGTCCAGCTGTAAAGATCTGATGCGTGCAAAGCCTAACTCCAAAGATGATAGATTTCCAGTACTCAGCCTTGCCTTTCCTGGTACCCTCTGGGTACCCTAATCAGTCAGACAAAAGATGGAGATGGGAGACATTAGCATATTTCATGCTGTCTTGAAGAGGATATATTTTTTTTTAATAATCTGCAGAAACAATAAAATATCAATAATTAGTTTTGTGTTCATTTCTGTGTCTGAGGCCTCTCATTTCTATTTACCAAATATCTGAATCAATGCAACGAGTGATTTAGGGGCAAATAAAGTCATATAAATAGAAACAGAACACAGCAGAAAAGCCATGCTGAGATTATGAACTTGACAGGAGGGAGGCAGCAATGAGGATTATGGGACACTAGTGTGCTCCCTGTGAAACAGATCCAATTCTTGTTATTTTGTACCATTTAAGAACATGTACGGGAATTGTTTATGGTCAATGGAATGAAGCAGAAGGGAAGAGAGAGAGTGATCTCCTTTGGCTGGCCTTTCCCAGGGAGCCTGATACACTTATGACTCAGAGAAATAAACACATTGAAATCCTCAGCCCAGTCCTTGTCTTGAAGGTTGTGTAACCAACCAGCCACTCCAGTCAATTCGACACATTTATTTGCTTTATTTGCTTATATTTCAGTTAATATCTGAATGTTCCTATACTGTATTTTGGCATTTCTTTGGACTTTGTTTTTCTTTCTTATATTTATATATACATTCTTAATCTTAGAAATTCTGAAGATCAGTTGAGCTGAGGAAATTCCCATGAGGCACTACCTGGCACTGCAGAAAGCTTGATGAAGGGATCAAGGTGCCAAGTCTACAAAGTACAGTGTGGAAAGTAAATGAGAAATGAAGGTGCAGAGGGCAGCTTTTGTTGTATAGGCTTGGGGTCAGATTTTTTATTTCAGGACATGCAAGAAGAAATGGCTGTTTGGGATGAGGAAAACAGATCCACTGTAGAAATCCTGTTATAGTTCAACATCTGATAGCTCCCTTCCTGCACCTGGTCACACTGTGCCCTTGCTCTTGGGGTGAATAAAACAAATCCTGCCTCACAAGAATAGGAAATGGGGTCTCAGGCAACCCACTCTGCTGCTAAAAGGTAGAAATGAGTTTCCTTTGCTTCTCCTGATGTCTGTAATGTTTTGCAGTTTGCTTGAGAGACCCTGCTCCTTCAAATAAGGTGTCGCCAGAAATGAAGGAGACATTACTTGCTTATGTCCAACAGTTTTATTTTCATTTTTCCTTCATGCTCAATACTGAGGCAGATCTGGAATTGTCTCTAACAAGCAAATGAGAAGAGATCCTCCAGGGAGGTTGATGAGGTTTATAGGTGGAGTAGGAGGCTCCATTCTTTTTCCCTCCTTTTGGTTCTGAGAGGTACCAGCTTGGGTGGGAGCAGTTCCTGCTCCTCTCCTGGGGACACTTACCCCAGTGGAGTAGCCTGTGGGACACACAAACAGTGCTTGTGAAGCTCCTGGGCTGAGCTGGGGCTCCTGATCAGACCAAATTGCCCTGCCTGAGCCCCATGGGAGCAGTCCCTCTGAGGGTTTGTGTGTCTCCCCCAGCAGCACTTCGTGCCTGGCTGGACTGGGAAGGCTCCCAAGGGCATGGGCTATCGCTCAGTATGAAGCTCAGCAGAGATTCCAGCGAGGTAAAGTAGTGAGACAAACAATAAAATGACTCATAATCAATAGCTGTAACTTCAGTTTGTAAAATTAGTTTACCATTCACCTCCCCTTCCTTGCCTTCTCTGCTAATGTAATGAATGCACTCATTGTCACTGCCTTTTGGGGTTTTTCAGTGTGTTCTGGCAGCAAAGCATTCTGAGTCATAAGCAGAAACAGATTAATATTAATAGCAAATGTCTACGATTAACTCTAACAGATAGACTCTCAAGATGTGCACATATTGGAATTAATCCAAAATTGCTACTGATACTCTGGATTTAGCCTGACTCCTATCTTCTTCCAGGAGCACAATAAAACTATAATGTTCCCATTATAAACTTGATCTATAGCTGGTTTTAAATACTTTCACACTCTGGGAAGAAGGCAAGGGAAAACAACACTGAATCTCACAGCAAAAATTCTTTGGCTTAAAACTTATTTTTTTACTTAAGTGATGAACCATCACTGGGTACATTTAACCAGTAGATATTAATAATACCCCATATGCTCTGACTCTAATGGGTCAATCAGGTGCTGCATAACATGACAAATTTTGTTTAAAATTGTTATCTAATTACACAATAAGTAAAATTTTTTAAATGCTCAAATGTAATATAAAATGTAGTGAAACTGAGAGAGAGAAAAAAGCCAGTGATGACATTTATGAAAGCATTTTCAATAAAGATAAAATCCTGCCAGAGCCAGTGGTGTGGCAAGGCAAGGCATGATTTGCTAGAAATGGCTTTTGGTGGAAGATGCACTTAAGGGGGGACATCTCTCAAGTTGGTGGATGGATCCTGTGCTCATGGTGTGGTAGAGAAGGCTAGAATTTCCCATCTCAGGCATTGTTACATTTTCCTCCGGTATGAAGACAACATAAGATGACCCTTTGGCTCTACCCCATCATGGGAGGTCCATTCCCACTCTTGCACCACAGCTCGCCACCCCTTCAGGTGTGCTGCTGGACCTACCTGTGGGATGTCCTTCTGGCTCTGACCACTGACATGTCCCCACTCTGAAAGAAACTGTTTTGGGAGGAGATGAAGTGGGGGGAGGTGTGAAGGCTGGTGAGCTCCAGCCTGGGGACAGGTGTTAGCAATGGATGAAGGAGTGGAGAACAGGAACAGAAGAAATTTTTGCTACTGCAGGAAACCTTCCTCAACTGTCAGCAGTTGCCAGTACTGGATGCTGCAGAGGAAGCAAACAAAGATATGTCAAACAAAACAGGGCAGCATCGTGCTGTGACACCACAGCCCTGTGTCACCCTGGAACTAATTTCTGCCCTGAGTATCAGCCAGTTTGCACCCTGAGCCAACACAGCTGGTTGTCCTCTCAGATGGTCCAAGCCCCTCCTCACCC
>NW_010316067.1:0-39795 GCF_000700745.2 Antrostomus carolinensis
GGGGCCGGGCGCTGTCACCGGGGCTAACACGGGCAGGGCCCGGTTCAGGCCCGTGAAGTGTTCTGTTCCCCCGAGAGCACCTGGCCTCAGGAGCCTCCACCTGTCTGAAGGCTTAAAGGCTAGGGCAGGAAGCGCTCCCTGCTCTCCAGCAGACAGAAGGAACACAGCACTGACAAAAAATAAACACCAATGGAATAAATAGGAAATGTGTTTCCAGATTTAGCATCTCAAAATACAGTGGGAAGTCCTGAATCATACTGCAACTGTACTGTGCATAGTAGGAATGTGTGCTGTTTCCATTAAAACACTGTAAAGAGGTGATATGGAACGTTATTTTGGGTAGAAGCTGTCAGTATAAATTCTTAGGGAAAGGCAGGAGAGAATTCAAATGGATTTTAAACACAAGTAGTAGCACATGACTTAAGAACAGCTCATAGGAACCTGAACAACAAGGGAGCAAGGAGAGAGGGATGTGGAGCCCCAGGACACCCAGATCCTTCCCTCCATTCCACAGCTGCAGGGAGGGGTCATGTCTTTCACATTTCAAGGACAGGTAAATAACCAGACTTGAAACTCTTCTGAATACAGGACAGGATAAATTTGGCATGGTGACAGCTACACAATACAAGGACAGTTCCCTGCCTTGGAACAAAACTAGCACCGATGTCACAGTACTGACTTTCCAGATCCTTGTAATGGTCACAGCATTTATCTTGCCATTTCTTACAACTCCTCATTCAAAACATCCCTCGTATCAAAACAAGGAGACACTTCCAAGACCAGAGACTGGCAATTCCAGGCACATACATTTTAAAAACCCATTAACTCAGCCTAAACTCACATTTAGCCATTGATTCAAAGCCTCAGAAAAAAATATATCAGGTATCTGTCAGCGTATTTGCTTGTTTTTAAATGCTAGAGAGCTACAGACCATGACAGACTCTAAACCACAATTATAGGCACCAACAGGCCAATCAACCTTTCATAAATTGTTTCATCACCTGCCACAGTGTTTTAAACATAATGAACGCCAAAAGGACTGCAGTCACCTGCTCCTCGATCCTGAAGAACGGTTGTTAATAGTTACATGTGGACACTTTGTCCCAGCGCTGGGAAGTGTCAGCCCAGAGAAGGCCAGGGTGGGAATTCAGAAAGAGGGATGTGTCTTCCACAGCCCTGGCACTGCTCCACAGACCGGAGTGGAAATGCATGGTCAGAAATTAGGCTCTAGACAGAGTCCTCTCTCCAGAGATCTTCACAGTAGCAAACACTTGGCTTAAGAAATATATGTTCCCCCATTAAGTTGTGAAATACTTTAACAAAACTGAGTTCAAATGCAACTGACAATTAACATCAGACAACAAAGAAGCGGTAGAAAGCATAAAAATCAAGGCTACATTGAGAGGAAAGCAGTCAGGTATGGTATCAGCAGCACTGCAAGCCCTTCTTGGGAATATTGTTCAAAAAGATCTCCGGTTTTGAGCCAAAACACTCCAGTCAGAATTCACAAGCCAGACAGAGGCAGAATCTATCAACCAATAATCAGTATCCAGCAGTGAAAATCTGTTCACTGAGGCTTCACACACAAGAATTGTGACAGTGACTTTAGGTGCCTTGCTTTGAAAAGAGGGAGGAAAACAATACAATTTAATAGAATTAAAGACCAGATGCTTTTGAAAGCCTGCTTCCCCATTGTGCTAGTTTGCTTTGAAAGATGAACCTTTCATGTTACCTTTGTTCAGACAGCTAATCCAGTATGTAACTAACACATGTAAAGTCTTGGTTTCTCAGGAGGGGTGTGGCCATCCTGACTTTCACAAGCACAAATGGACAGCATATAATTTTAAGGCGGCTGCAAAATACGATGCAAAATTCTGTAAGAAAAACAGAAAGGTGGACACAATGACTCACAATTAATTAGAAAATATTTACCGTTAAATTTCTCACCTTGGCCCTTATAACAGATGCACTTAAATTAAAACCTTCATAAAACCTGAATGAACACAAATCTCTCACTCCGCTTCTTCTTTCAACTTCATTAAAGCAGCCACTGAGATAACAACGTAACATCCATTTTAGGCAGTTCAACTCCGAACACAAACCAAATATGCATCCCTGTGATGCAAATTGTTTGTTAATGCTATCCTGATTAAACATTCATTGCTAGACAGCAAAATTAGGGCTAATCATTAGATGAAAGACATCCCAATTTAGTACAGAAGACAAAATGTCTCAATCTTATATTTGCAAAATAATTTACACTTATGCATATGTAATAGACGCAAGACTACAAAAGCATGCAGAAGAGTTATACACTCATTAATGACATAAAGGAAACAGCAACATTAATAAATCTGTAAATTAAGGTGTGTGATCATATTTTCCAAGGTATTTACCCACCTAAAAGATGTCAGTAGGTGCCTAATGAACTTTGGGAAAAAAAGTGGATGCAAAGTCTTGCTACCTTTAACTTCCAGTTAAAACACTTTTAAAGTTGTTTTGAAATGAAATCAAAGCAGTTTGTATGTAGACAAATTCTAGAAAACGACCTCATTTCCCAGGGTAAGTATCAGAACTGCTTTGAATATGCACTGTGCACAGCACCATTACAACTCTTCACAGATTAGCTTAAAAAAGCCAAAATAATAATAAAAAAACAAAACAAAAAAACAACAAAAACCACCCCGAAATCTGACATTTTCCACATTCGTACAATTTATTACAAAACTTCAATGAAAATTAGTGTTATGGTATATAAAAAGTTCAATACATGCCATCGCTCAGCTGACAGATAAAAATGCCTGTGACAAATTCTTGCAATCAGTACTTGAGAACTTAAGACAAATCCTTGGAGGCATCGGCAGTTGTTGGCATGCATAGTGTTCATGGTATGTTAAGGCACGATGATTTAGAAAAGTCAGCTCCTTTGCATCACTGGTGAACCGTCAGTGTTTTGTACATTTTCTCATACATCACACAAATAGAAATCACCAGAGATGAAGCTTCAAAAGTAACCAAAGCACTGAGATAGTTATGAAAAACTGATACGATACACAATTACTTAAAATGGCAAGTGAAAGTTAGGAGGGTACTGTGCAAACACACATACGTTTACTGTAAACAGGCCACAAAGTCTTTCAGTATTAATCACGAAACTGTTCAGAATAACCTAGCAGATACACGATAAACTCCTTAAACTCATCACAATGACTAGTCCAAACAGTGTACTCTATCAGCTTCGGTATAAAAGGGTATAGGAAGGATAATAAAAGCACATTTATAAGTATGAAGACAGTGTTACCAAAAGAATCAAAAGAGATACAATATAACTTGATTAACATTGAATATATAAAACAAGCCGGTTTACAACACGATCTTCAGACTTTGTGTTTGTTTTAATGCAGGTCTTGATCTGCGGCATCCAGCTTTTGCATTTGAACGTTACCATTCGGCCAAATAAAACAGAGCACCCATCCACTTAGAGAACTGTATACTGCTGTGAATAAAAGTGGAAAACAAAAAGCATTAGAACGGACAAACTCTCAGCACTGTCAGAGTGTTTGGGGCAACCTGAGCCCCTCCCAGCAAAGCAGCATAATCCAGGGAACTGGGTACGTCAGTTACTGCATCACAGGGACCTGCATTAGAACTAGATCAGCTGGGTAGGATGCTGTTTGGCCCCAAATACTTATCACAAATAGCTAGTAAGAGTACATAAAGGAGAATTTATTTTTAGCTGCACAGTTTCTTAAGCACCCACACCTCACTCTGTCTGCAATAAAACAAGAGCAGTGCTACAGCTCATCTCAACAGTAATGCACACAAAAAACCAACCTCTGTCAGCCTGTTATATGAAGTGTTACTGCTGATGAGGAAAACAAACCTCACTGATCTACAAGTAACCAGCAAGTTTGAGGTCACACACAAACAACTCTTATGACATTGCTTATATAAAACAGGAAAGCAAACAGATTTTTTCAATCATTCATACAGCAGTATTCATAACTCTGAAAGAAGGGATCCTGGTCTGTAATTTCAAAAAATACTTCCAGTTCTGGATGTCTCTAGCTACTTGCCATTTGAAAAGGCTGCCACAAAGAAAGCAGAATTCCAGCTTTCCCTGAAAATTGGGCCCTGCTTAAAAAATCGTGTCAGACTCAGAACTCAGGAGACACCTCACGTTCTTTGGTCCCAAAAATACTCTGTTCCCAACAGGAAAAAATAGCTTAATCTAAACATTCATCTGGATGGAAAAAAGAAATATCCTAGAAAACATTGTTGTGTGAACTCACGTGTGAAGTACAGTGCAACACTCATCCAGACTAGACCTGCTGACTACAGCTGGGATAAGTATTGAGGAAACCTGACAACAGGGTCCTTTGCTCTTTGCCATTCTCACAGTGGGAATTCTGTTCAACATAGATTACCTAACATTTTAAGGAGCCCATCACTTCCCATAACAACCAGAACAAGCAAGCCAGCATTAAGGCTTTAAAGCCAGAGTCTATACGTTGCTAATCAAACTCAATATTCAAATTCCAAATTAACCTGTTGTGCTACACTGCTATTTTGAGTATGAAAGAGAACTAAATTTCTGCCATTGCCTGCCTAATTCTGTTCTGTTACAGAAAATACTTCAAGAGGAAGTTGTAACTGATGTTTCAGACTCACAAAACGACTGGAATTTCCAATAAACATGAAGGCTCAGGTTATAAACACAGCTGTGCACTGATGTTACCAGCATTAGCAACACGATATCCACATTTTATACACTCCCAGATCATACTTGGGCAAAGTACGTTTGTGCATTTTCAGTGTGGATTCATTGCTCCTAATCTCCTTAGGATAGAATATTTTATCATACATTAGGTTGATACTGTTCTTTCAAATCTGATCTCCAGTTTTATTAGACTAACCTTACACCTTTCACCAATACATAGCTTTAATAAATGCCTCCATCTGCAATGTGCATTCATACCTTTATTTAAGAAAGACAACACATTTCTCCAGCATGCCGTTGAACAGAACTTGCTCAGTGAGGAGTATAGCTAGCACCACATATGCCTGCACCCTGATGCATGTGGTCAGACAGCTCAGAATCCTGTACTTGTAAAGGTTTCAAAAGCTTTAGAAAGAAATGGGTTTGCCTCCCCTTCAGCTACTTCCAAGAACACCATTACCATGCAGGTCAACTTGATATCTCTCCATGGACACTTTTCAATTCCTAATGAGAGAAATTTGTTTTATAAGCAGTTATATTTTCTCACTGACCTAAATTCTTTTTCTTCAAATAACACCCATTTCATGTTGTAACTACAGCCCTTTGAGTGTCCAATCATTAGCAAGAAGTTTGAGAAACAGCATCTTTCCAAAAAGAAAGAGAACTGGATGGCACCAGTGTCCTGTTGTTAGTGAGTCTGGACTCATTTTGTCACTCACACCCCTAACATTCCGAGCTTCTGGTATTTCAGTCATCCTCTGTTGACTTCACTGGTTAAAGTTTGTTCCCTTTCCTTTTTTGCTTGTCTGTAGCAATACCTCATACTTCCCCATAGCAAACGTCATTGGCCAAGTACATACTAAGTTACAAAACTAACCTCTGAACTGCTTTCCAACATTTATCAGTTAATTTATATGCTAATAGGGTTAATATACACTGAGTCACATATATATACCAGGCTCCAAGATCTAGAACTGTAAGAAGTGTTCCTCTGAAAATGCTATTTAGCCAAAGGTGGCCTAAAGCATTTACAGGTCCCCTGTGAGACCACGTCAGGCTTTGGCATGGACCTGGTATGTCTGTGTACTCTGCTCCTCAGGCCTGATAATGTCTGAGAAATTCTGTCAGCAAGCATTTCCCCTCAGCCCCTGCATCCCATATGCATACAACAGCTGTACTGGATGCAGCAGCGTGTCACTGAGATACAGGAAGAGATGGAATATGTCAATTGTGTCATTTCTGGGTAATCAAACCTCTCGGAGAGAAAGAACGCAAGGTGCCACTGCACATATTCCCAAGAATTGAGAATGCCACCACAGCCACTGCACTGCAGCTTTCACCTTTCCCAAGGCATCGACACGTTACTGAAAAACAAATATATTTCCACTGACCCCTGATATTTCCCCACAAAATAAGATTTCCACAGTGATCCACTAGGACTTTTATATTCTTGGCAAAAAATGAACCAATATGCGTTAATCCATTTACTGACAACATTTGTTGAGATACAGTTTGGGCAATTATGTGAAAATATCAGAAAAACTTGCCATTAGGTATTTCAGTCTTTTTCATTTTATGTTTTAGAAACATCGTGTCATTACTTGGAAGGCTTTTACATCTGCAAAGTAGACAGTGTTGTGGTTTTTAGGAGGTGAAGAGACTATTTCTCTCTTCTCTCCTCTACAAGCACAGCAGTCCCAAAGGGAATTTGCTTTTCAAGGTACATAAATCCTACAGTGTTGGAGATGATACACTACTATTTCAAGGAGAGAATTTTTCTTCTAGAAATAGGTCCTGACAAACTCCTGGAAGTTTTGCATATAGAAAATGTGGACAGATACAAATCCAAGCAAGATTCTTTAAGATCCAGAAGACGGACAATACTTAGGTACAGGAGGTTTACAGACCTGACTAATACCTTAGACTTACATATCATATTAATGATACATCATTTTTCTGTACAATGCTTTGAAGACTACAATTTTAACAATGGGCTATTTTTTTCCTATTGGAAGAGTCACACAGCTTACTTTCTGTTAAAGGCCACCATCAGATGCTGTGGAACAGCCAAGGTCACAATCCAAGTACAACGTTGTCTTTTATTATGTTCTACTTACAATCCAGGAACATGACTGTTTCACCAACTGAGAGCAGTATGAACAAACAGGGAGATGCAAGGTATTTTTAGATTAACAAATTCAAATGAAAATGGTATTGCTCTATACATCAAGGATTAAAAGCCATAGCACAACTCTTGTCACCTGGCTCCCTGCACTTTATACACAAGGGCAGGCAGGCACCAGCTACCAGGTGGCTCTTGAGGACCCTGCTAAGACCTTTCTATATAAGTCAACTTCAAGGTCCTATGGAACCACACAAGTTCAGCACTTGAGTTGTACAGTAGCAGAGGAAAAAAGGCAATGTCTATCAGAAGTCTGCTCTCTAAGGGAAATGAAAACTTGTGCTAGCCCAGCAATGTAGGGTTTGCTGAACAACATCACAGTTAGGAAAGTTGACAAGAGCTGGAGAACGATGGCACTCTCCTAGTCTAGGTTCTGGCCAGAGAAACATCCACTGGCAGTGCCAGGCAGTTGTTAAAAATGCTACAAATCTGCCCAAGCTTCACATTCTCTAGGCACTCAATTTCAGCTGCCAAAAACTACAATATGATCTTTACTTCCTTAAATTACATTTCTCATCAGATCAATTCAGCATTCAGCAGCATCGTTTCAGAAGGCTGGTTGCTATGACAATGCTTTGTGTTGTTCTGTTAAATGATGTCAATTCACTGGTAGAAGGAACTAGCTGTTTGGTGCCTTTAGTACCATTCTTATCAAGAATCAGAACAGTGTTAGTGAGGCTCAGGAGGCTTCAAAATACTTGTGGAAATCATGAGCTATACTGAAAGAATTTTCAGCATCCTACAGATATTTAAAGTTTAAGATGCTTGGGGCTTTTTTCTGAACACATTACCCTAACCATAACTAGGTTTCCAGCTGGCTATATTTGTTTTCCATAGCCTGGCTTCTGTTACTGGTTTGTCCCAGCATGATCTTGATACTGAGTGGAAGACAGACAATCCAGATTTGTAAGAATAACAAGAGGAAAAACAGATTGAAAAGAGCTACACTTTCAGAAACAGAGAAGGAAATGGAAGAAACACTCATCAATAACCATTTCATTTGAAAAAAATAATTCCAGCTTTTCATAATCGTTGCTCATCTGAGATGGACAAGTTCAGAAACTAGTAAATACACTGTTGGAATTACTGCAGACTTATTTCAAAAGCATTTTGTATTGGAGTATCCAAATAAACACTGAATCTGTTTTAGTTTTTGGCAACTTACTCCACCCCTCCATCTCCTTCCTCTCCAATCCTTTATTTGAACTGTCTAATACAAAAAGCAATAAACTCCTACCCTTTATACAGCAGCGTCTTGCATTTTAGAAGCAAAAAATATGAAAAAATCAAGGTTGTCTTGAAAACTTTACCATGCTTCATGTGGACTGCTACAAACACCTCCACATGCACTCACTGTTTGAACACAGAAGCTATGAAACGTTTAAAGGAAGCAGACAAAAGTGTAGGTCAACACACCTTTGTTAGGGCTGCTCTCAAAAGCTCTTGATCACCACCATTGTGTGCAGCAAGTCTGTGTGCAGCAAGTCTGTACGCAGAGGCTTTTGTCAAGAACTGCAGCTGGCACACTGGTCACTACCGTTTACAAAATCATCTTCCTTTCCTACTGATAACCCAGTCTCCACCTGTGCTGCTCTTCATTCCCCTTCAGGGTTCTTCTACTTCACAGCAAGATACCTGTCCATCCTCTTTGGAAACTTGGAACATATTCTGTGTGTATAATCTTTGCCTCTGTCACTCCCTTTAAGCTTCTCTTACTCTATCCTCAAAAATAAACTGCTTGAAGTAAATTCTCCCTTTGCTCTTTCCATCAAACCTTTAAAGATGCCCCTATTCAAAAGGGATCAGGCATCCCAGACCTTCCAGTCATCCCATCCATGCAGCACTTGATGATAATATAGGCTTATCAGTCTTTTTGGCAAGGATTTGAGTTTAGCACTTCTTACTCATTATGCAATGCCAGACTCTTTCCAGAAAACCCCAAAGCATTGAGCAATCTTGTCCCCACCCCAAAATACAGCTGAAAGAGAACTGGGTATTTCACATACTTGGATATTATCACATTTCTACTACTGCTTACTCTTCTGCTCTTATCTATGAAGTATTTACACCATACTTTTATTTTCCCAAAATATCTGAAAACAGCTCTATATATGTGCTTTATGAAGGGGAAAATATTTTTAAGGTATTTTTGAAGAAAATCAATAAACACATATTTATCCAAAATAAAGAGAGTAAAAAAAAATGATAATTTTTACATAAATTATCTATAAAGTTACATATTTTTCTCAGCACAAAGATACGTAAGGGTGCAAAAGAGCAACTGGAGGAGATACTGTGCTTTCAGTAGCAGAACTGATCCTTTAAAGTTCCTGTAGAACTAGAACCTGAGAGATACTGAAGATAAGCTGTGATAGAACAAAAAGACTGATATAAAGTACATTTAAATTTGTTGGCAATTTGGTTCTGTTAACTACTGTGTTAATTACAAGTTTACTGGTTTCTCTGGAAATAGTGAGTTCAGTAAAATACAGTAAATATGCCTGATGGGAATGCTGGAGGTTGATAATCATCATTTGTCCTTAACTGCAAAGTCAGTTAACATGGATGAGAGAAACCTCCCCAAGGCTAAGTTCTAGGTAAGGATTCACTTCAACGTGCTGACAGGATCATAGAGCAACAAACACTCTGGTTTAGCAGGACTGCAACTGCAGTTGTGACTGTGCATATTAGCCAACAAATTATGCTAAAAGTCTGTGAAGCAGTCTCTCTAGGGTAACAAAAAAGAAGTTGAAAATTCTCCCCCAAAAAGCCATCTGTCAAACAATACGATTTCTACAGCAGCTGCAGAAACGTAGTTTAGCAAAGAAACAGCAGGACCTCCACATGCAAAGATCTCATTCAAATCCTTCTGAAATTTGTTCACGTTCAGTATTTCAGACCAACTTTCTTCAGATGTAGTTCAAACTAAATCACAAGATCATGTGGACACTTAGTTAAACCTGCAAAACTCTCTGCTTAACACATTTAGTGGTACAAGATGTGCTCCAGATTAGCAATGTAAAGTATCTACAAAATAACATTTCACTTGGACACACATGAGCATGCTCTGAACTCTGTTTACTTATGTATCCATGGCTGCAAATTCAGCCTGGACACAAACCATGCTCCAGTTTGTTTTTATAAATACTATATCCAGTATTGCCAGAAGCTGTGAAACACAGGGAATCCTGGTGCCATGACTGGCTAACCATTAGTGGGAATGCTGCATCCTGTTAGCCCTCAGATACTGATTTCACAGCAAATCCCGTAACTGGAACTGAAGAAAGAGCTCTGAATATGTTTGTATCATTTGCCATCCTGTGCTGTGAAAGCAATGACTATGGCCAAGCCTGTTAGATTTAGGGTGGTTTTTTTTACTGAGTATCAGTTTAAAGGATGCCATGAGATAAAATGTGATTTGCAAGTCACAGAAATAATTGAGCTCCTTTGCAAAAAACTGTAATAATAATTTACACTACATAACATTTCCTGCATCAAACAGTCATTTTCACAAGCAGTCAGAGTTTGGACATATGATAACAAAGTCACCATGAAAACTTGGGACCTTCAGTTCAGACTAAAATACAGGTCACATAATTACCAGCTCCTGCCTGGGGAAGTGAGAGCTTTGTGTCAGACACTGCTATCACATACACTGCATGGTCAGCCACAAATTATCCTCAGTGTTTAGATTTCCAACTCTGGGAAAATGTATCTGTGTATGGAACACATGATGTGAAGACTCCTATCTGCAAGTCTTGGAATTGTGACAGTAAGAAACCTGAGTTTGAATTACTTTTTTTCCCCTTAACTACTTCACTCAACGATCACAGTGCACATACCAGTAAAACCAACATCTGCTTAAGTAGGAATCCAGTGAATAAGTTCACTCCTCGGGAGACTTTTTTTTTTAATATTTTTTTTTTTCTTTTTTAAAAAAATATAAACAGGAAGACTGAAGGTTCAAATAAAGGCAACAAAAAATCTCCTTATTTTAGGCTTGGAATGTTGGCAGCTGCCACAAGGTCATAAGGGATAATATAATCCATTTTATTCAAGCTTTACATTCCAGAAGACCAGCAATCACAACTAGAGTATTAAACTGAAGTATTAAGCAACAAGACTCCTTATATCCTTCTATTTTTTATTCTTGCATTTAAAAGAAAAATTATGCCAGAAGAGCTGCATTCAAGAAAGCATGAATATTTGCTACCATAATTTTGTTCTTTACTCACTCTATTCGCACCTACTATATCATGTATGACAACAAGGGAGGCTGTACTCAGTACACGTAGCCAGTTTATCTATAGTATTATTTGGTTCTTTGAAAAAACTGCTATAAATTCAGCATTGTACATACCCCAAAACACCCAAACTTTTGTTTATAGCCAAATTAGTTTTTGAGCAGTTTTTGCTAACATAAACAAAGGCAGATGATCCAAAACCAAGGCACTGAAGATAAGCATTTATGGATCTTAAAAAGAGCTGGAAAGGTAACATCTGCACAGATCTTTTTTTCTGGTCTACCCAGAACATCACTAAATTTTCTTCTGTAAGTACTGTAAAAGCAAGTCCAAAGTGCAAAATTAACAATAATCTTTCTGAAAATCTTATGTAAGAGGAGTAAACAAGTCAGAAAAGTCATACCTGATGCATCCAGATGTCAAGCATCTTAATCATCACCAGGCTTCATCCTCATTTGGGCTTGCATCTGTGCAATCATCTCCTGCATGCGGCGCAGCTGTAAGAGAAAAACACCCACATGTTTAAACAATTTCATGAGGAATCCAAAATCCAGGAAACTTTAAATCTTTTTCTTCCATGGTAGAACACAGATCCGATTGCCTCTTCATAAATTGGAAGTGTTAGATTAATTCACATGATTGAATACTTTGTTTTTCCCCATCTCAGATTCTTTAATACATAGTATCCAACTTTCACAAATGATTTGTAAGAATACTAAAAATGAAAATCAAGCAATAAAATCAAAGTCTTTTGAAGCTTGCAGACCTGTGAATTAACATTTAATCTATAGTAAAGAAAACACGCCCGTTAGGTGTGTTCAGAGATACGCTGCTTGAGTGAGCTGAAGCAGCTTGCTCCGATACAAGTGCTCAAAGCATAGTATCATATACCAACACTCATCTTGTGGCCAACCAGATACTGTTGCTAAAAATTTGCCCGAGTTAACAGCCAAACATGCAGGCAGAATTTAAATACTACTTCAAGAGTAAAATAGAAAGATGTTTACAAAATTTGGAAAGGCAGACTAAACATATTAAGCACTAATATTTTTACATCTAAGCAAAGAACTCTCCTGGAAATAACTGTTTTCCTAAAGGCATTTTCCTATGATACTTATAAGTTAATTTCCATTTATAGATACAGTTATAGATAACTTGGTTTTTTTTCCTCTAAAAATAACATTAATTAAAATAAATGTTCCTAAGAAAGAATAAGAATTGCTTTCTTTTTTTGGGGGGGATGGAGTGGAGAGAGATACTCTTCAACTCAAAAGGCACTGTTATGTTGTATACTGTATTTTCATCCAATCAACCACATTAGCTTTTGTGATACTAGCTACTCCATCAAATTCCATTGAAAAGATTTTGTGATAAATGCTTGACTACCTTGTATGTGGTGTTGAACTGTTAGGTTTTGGGGGGTTTTTTTGTGGGAGTCTGTTTGTTTGTGGGTTTTTTAAAAAAACAACCAACCTGAAAGAAACATCACAGAACAGGGAAAGTTAGCTGCAGATGCCTGTATCATTTTTTCTTGCCTGGCCTCAGATAAAGGTTTGTGAAAGAGTAAGAAACTGAAGAGCAGAGCTTGCAGCATAGCCAGAAATAACAGAGCTTGCCTAAAACTAGCTGGCTTATATGCTGGTACTTATCCTCTTGCTGCAGCACCACAGGGTTCAGTAGAGGCTGATTCAGGTTCCTGTGACTGCAGCATAGATATGTTCTGACTAAAGGACATTCACACAGGAACAGTGTGAGGTATAGCTAAGTCTGTAATGATCATTATATATCCATCTACTTCTTTCTGATAAGCACTTCAAACAAAAAGCTTCTGATCAAAAAGATGGCATAATGGTGCAGGAAGGAGGGAAAAAAAAAAAGCAGAAAGTCTCAGAAATTCAAGTTGCATGGATTCCACGGTCCAAGAAAAGAGAAAGGTTTCAAAGATCAACTTGTGAAAATGTAAGACACCTGGTCTTTTGAACTGCCTCTCTGCAGATTTACCATCAGAATAGAACTAGCTTTTTGGAAGCTTGCCTACTTGAGCTTTCTCAAGAGCACTCCAAGCTGAGCCATGAAACATTCCCAAAATAGAAACCATTCAGTAATCACAGGGGAAGATACTGCTGCACATGTATTATGGTGATTGCTCAAACACAGCATTCTGCTTAGAGCCAATATCAAATTTTAAGACTTAAATACAGTGTCAAGTCTTGCATTTTAACCTTAACTGATAAAAATATGCCCACACCATGAAATAAATCAGATGCTGCATATGGCTAAAATGTAAGGTAGGACAAAAGCACTAGGAGATCTACTCTGCTCTAACGTTAAGATTGTAATATTTTCCTTTTCCATTTTCATGTGATGTTTTTGAGATCTACTGGTGGAGTGTTAGTCCCATCCACTAGCTAAATAATGGTAAGTTTAAGTTATTTTAGCATAATTCAGTAAGGAAAACTTTCAGGCACAAAGTCTGTTTAAAAAAACCCTAAACAACTAGGCACATTGTTGTCTCCTATGGGCATTAGTAGGTAAGTCATCACTGAAGTTTCTTTTTCATAAGCAATGTTGGCAAAAAAAAAAGGAAAGCAGCAAACTAAAAGGAAGGTGCTCAAGCACACCTATCACTTCCACTGCATCCCGGGCTGCATCAGCTTTTTTGTTGTTGTTGAGCATTTGATATGTAAATAATCCAGAATGGTTGCTTTCTGCTGTAGGACTGTGACTTCTCAAGAGCTCTGAGCAAACTCACAACTACCAGTTTTGTAACAGTACTCTTAGCAGACAACCTACAAATGACAGATAGCACATACTAAAACCTGGCTGCGTAACTACAGGGCTAAAGTTAGAGGTAATAACTGAACTTCAGGAGAATGCATATAAATGTCCTGGAGATAAAATAATTTGCACAGTAAGAATCCTGTCAGCTTGAGTGTAAAATTAAAGTTAAAATTAAAAAAAAAAAAAAAAAAAAAAAAAAGAAGAATCAAGCTGTATTGTACTCAAAGTGGTAACCATGTCAGTCTCTTCCACAATTCCTCTTCAAGCAGAGGGCAGGACTTCAGAACCATTTCTACATGTTAAAATCAAACTAAAACAACTCATGAGTCTTCACCTTACTAGATCTACTGCATAGACAGAAATAATCTTTCCTCTTAATAAAGGTGAATGAAAAGATCACACAAAAGACTGAAAGTGATGTAATTATCAACATCTGTGTTCCCTTTGCTGTTGGGGATTGCAAGCATCAAGGGCATACCATGACTTTGATCTTGCTCAGCAGTAAACCCTCTCACTTGTAAGAGCAGCATTAATACATACTGCAGGGAACTTGCATTCTTCCTCTAAAGAAACGATACTACAACATGATAGCATAGGGTCAATGCACATGATGAAAAGGAAGCTAGAAAACAACATTTTAAAAGCTGTTAAAAAAACCCAAACAATTCCTGTGAATTCCCAGGTAACAAAAATCAAAAGAGTAAACTTAACCTCGGTATAAATTCCACTTAGTTGACTTATGTCAGGATTAAAATTTACTTCAAATTATCATGTAACTACTGTAACAACACAGAAAGGAAGTAAACATTTAAAATGAAAGCTAAGGTTACAGAGTTAAAAGTGAACCTTACAGCTTCCTAACCTCTTCCACACTATTAACAAAAAAACACAGATACACAGCTTTGCTCTGCCTACAAAGTTTCACCTTTAGTATGTTTTGCCCAGAATATCAACAAGTACTAATTCTGTCTGAACACAGTGGGTGTCTTTTCAGTTACAGCCCTACAGATATCACAGGAAATGTTAAAAAATTAACAGCATCTACTTCCCACTGACACACTTTCCCTCCCCACACCAAGTATCATTATTTCTCCCTGTGCCTTTACATAAGAAAGTCTACAAGAGAAGAGGCTGCAAGAATAGGGCAAGATGTGAAAACTGTAGAGAGTGGATTTTCTAGTACACCAGGACGTTCCCATGACAGTTGCTGTTGGTTAAAAATACTTCCAATATCAAAGAGTACAACTAATCTTGTTAACTGAAGACAAGAAAAATACTCCTGACAAAGTTACTCTACTGGAAAAGGGGCTACCACCCAGATAGAGGTCTTTCATAGAGCACACTGACGTTATAAATAGAAGTCACTATGGCCACAGCCACTGCTCTACATGGGCAGCAAGCATTGTTTCTTCAAAGAACAACTCAAAAGGACAAAAAAACCTGCAATTACTCAAAAAAAAAAAAAAAGTTGTTCTTCATTGCAGCTCCCAAGGGATTTCCATTTCTAATTGCTTACTAAGGCTTTTCCTCTCATGATGTTCTCCCAGGACTGAGACTACATTGCTTCACAGACGAAGGCTGAAGCCTTCTGCATAAAGCGTGCCTCCTTCCCCCTGCACTAGGCAATAGCATTCCACAACACAAATTAAACCTTAGAGCTGTTTTTATTTCCCTCAGCTCCGCAGGCCTTCATCAGCAGTCATGCCATCTCTCCACATAAAAGATTTCACCTTATCTTTCAAGAACGGGCTTACACACATACCTGCAATACCAGGCAGTTACTCACACACGTAAACATTCATCACACCCTCACCTACCCGCAGGGCTGCTGCTAGACCGTGGCCTGGCAGCCCCACCACTGCAGGTTGTCCCCCCACTGACTCCCATACTAAACCAGGGTTCTTCATCTCAGCTGATAAAGGGTTAAACACATTCAAAAAGTTGAAGGACAGAGAGAAAACTATTTCAACATTGTGATTAATTCTGCTATACTCAGCCTACTGCTGACCAACTCCACTGAAAGACAGTGAAGGGATTTGCCCAAAGCTTCAGGGTAGCTCACTGGAAAAAAAAAAAAAAAATCAGAGGAAGTTTGTTCGTTGCTGTATCATTTAATCATGTCCTTAACATTTTTCTGCAAGTATTGCCTCTCAAAACTTTGAGAGGTTTTTATTATGAGATATATTCAGAGTAGGAAGAGTATGACACAACACTACAAACTTTAACTTTGTGCCCACAACATCAAAATAATCTGAACTGTAGTATATTTATAGTAACGAAAATGGATGCCTTTATTCTTATTTTCACTTCCCAGATCAGAAAAAACAGGTCACCACTTGCAAATGAGTAAAAAGCACAACCAGGCTGAGCAATAAATCCAAAATGACAGATTAGCAATTCCAAATTGTTGGAACTGGGGACCACATCCTTTGACATAATAAAAGATCATTTAGCAAAAGTGATGCCTCGATAAAGATGATCCTGGCACTGGCCCAAGCATTCATTCCTTCTAAGGTTATATAAACCTCACAAAACTGTAAATAGAACTTCAAGCACCGTTACTGATGGGAATGCAAAACAGGAGGGGAAATGGATATTTGTTTTCTCTGCAAAGGCCGTGGAATGCAAACCCATTTCCTCTGTGCCTCTTTCCTCCCCAGACCTTTCCCAGTCTGAACCTTAGGGATGATATGGAGATGAAGGGATTTCATACCAGCTTATCTACAGAAGATTCATCAAAGCTTCGTGATCTCTTTGGGACAATAGAATGCCGAAGTTAAAAATCTATTTGTTTTTTCAAGTTCTAGCTTAATCCTCTGCAACTTCAGCAGCAGTTATTCAGAGATGATTACTCCCAGAGGAAACTTTCAGACACTGTCCCCCAAGAATTCAAGATTTCATCCCTTCAGCCATATCATATTAAAAAAATACATTACATACATACATATCTAAAAATACTATATATACATTCACAGAAGAGTGGTCTGAATAGACCAGTATATAATAATATGTCTGCCATATCAACAGTTTCCAAGGGAAATAACAGGAGAAACAGGTATAACTTAGAGAATTTAAGTCTACTGCCTGAATCTTGGAAGCATTAAGGAAAAACAAGGGGAAAAAAAACAAATTACAAAACATTTCCAAACAATGCTCTTGACATTTTCAAAGCATCTAGTATTCCTGGCTTTCAGCCGATGGTCCACTGTTGTTTTGCACACACATCAGTAAATGGGAGGCAGATAATTTGTGTACAGAATACTTGCAGAAGTTCCACTCTCTTAAGTGCATGGCCACCAAGTGTGCTTGTGTTGCTGAAATGAAGTTATACAGTGATAAAGATGCAGCTCATTTAATCACTAGTAGTTCATATTATTAGCTACTAGTTATGGTGATAATCAGCTGCTTCTGCATTTCCTTTAGGAAAAATTTTTGCTATTTATGTCAACATGCCAGGGTTAGCTATTTTTAAATATGGATGCTATAGAGAAAAAAAGGAAACACACAGACCAAAGTAACAGTATTTCAAAAATTTCCATGTATGGGAGTCTGAATCTTTCACCTCAGAAACCTACAAAACTGCTTGTAGTTTTTTATTCCTTACTCCAAATCACTACACATACGCATTGCTCTTTCCAATCATGCCTTCCTGCATTTATGGACTTGGATCCAAGCTGAATTGGATAAAAGAAGCATAAACATAAAAAATGCTATCTTCCAATTGGCAGCAAGTCTTAAGCTTTCACAATGCAAGCAGTCATAAGTCATTGGCAGCGTACTACTTCTGTTTAAGTACTGGGCTAAAATCTCTGAAGCTTTAGAACTTTAGCATAAAAATGCTAAGTTGAAAGGCCTAGTAATAACTTGAAAACAGAGTAAGAAATCAGAGATTGAAAACACCAAATCCATAAGTTGACTGGTACAACAGAGATATTACGGATTTTGCTGCAAATCAGGATTAAGAAAAAACATACACATTAATTGTATCATGGGATATTTAAGACTCAACAACCTTTTTCTACTCCATAGCCACAAGACATAATAAGAAGTTTACTGGTAACATGCTTGTAGTAAGCCATGCACATCTGAAATCAAAGAATCACAGACTGGTTTGGGTTGGAAGGGACCTTAAAAATCATCCAGTTCCAACCCCCCTGCCATCAGCAGGGACACCTTCCACTAGACCAGGTTGCTCAAAGCCTCATCCAACCTGGCCTTGAACACTTCCAGGGAGGAGCAGCCACAGCTTCTCTGGGCAACTCGTTCCAGTGTCTAACCACCCCCACAGTGAAGAACTTCTTCCTAATATCCAATCTAAACCTGCCCTCTTTCAGCTTATACCCATTTCCCCTTGTTTTATCATTAACTGCCCTTATGAAAAGTCCTTCCCCAGATGTCAGAAATGACATTACACAATCAGTCTACTCCAACACACTATGTTTAAAGCCACATATGTATCTGAGAAACATGAAATGATTTCAATACTTAAAAAGTGGCAACTATCCTTACGGAAAATTAGCATACAAACTAGGAGTAATAAATGCCCTGCCTATACCCAAGAGTCCACATGCTACCTACCATCCAGAGCATGCAAGTGACTATAAACAAAACACTTTGTGTGGGTAACTTGTATCTTCAGATTAGGTCTGCTGTTTTTCATAACTCCAATCTTACACTCCACAGGCAGTTGACATAGAATACTGAAATTGGAATGCAGCATGTTATATTGAAGAAAAACAGCTTTAGAAGCTCCCTCTTACCTCAGCCTCTTTCTGCTGGAGGATTCTATCCTTGTCTACCACTTCTTCTTCAACAGGCCTGTTGAACAAAAGAACACATTAATGGTATAAGAATCAGAAGTAACAATTTCCAAGAACAGATTCAAGGCTCATTTCAGCTAATAGAACAACAACAAACAACTCTACATGCTTCTGCGCAGGGGAAATCAGGACATTACTGAGCCCATGCCTCTCTTTTGTAAGATGCCATCTTTACCCCATAGAAACCTGTTGTTCTTAAAATTTAATTTCTTCACTGCTATTGGGATTTTTTTCCATTTACTTTAATCAAGAGATTCCCTCCACTATCTATACATGGTACAAAAATCAACCATTGAGGAGTTGTGCAGGCTATTTCCCTTCTTCTTTAAGAAGGGAGTGCTTGGCTGAATACTTAAAGAACAAGTAAAGTGAGGACAATAATAAATTGCTATCAAAAAAGATGCAGCACAGGTATATGAGGATGTTTTGCATTAAGTTGCCAAGGACAGAAACCTTACCAAGAAAAAAAAAAAACAAAAAAACAAAAAACCACCACCACAAAAAACACACACATTACTAAAAAAAATTGTTTGCTCTAAACTTCTCTTTCTAGCTGTATATGAAGGAGTAAGAGAGCAGCCACCACAGCAGTCCTGCAGTAATTGGACAAATATTATCCTACCTAATCAGACAGGCTGGGGTCTATTTCAATGTGCCAACTAGAGTTTATTTTTTCCAGTTACACACCTGTGATGTTAACTTCATTAAACAAAAACCTGTCTTGCTTGCAGCCCACTACTTATTTATGCACATTCCAATTAAAAGCATACAGAAAATGGAACAGGTACAAAACCAAGAGCAGTTGTTTGTAAGCACGGCATTTTGCTGCATATTGCTGCTCTTCAAGAAGAGCAATTCAGACAAAGTTCAGTAACTCCACAGATTGAAATCTCACGAGAAATAATCAGTTACAGGTGGGATTAGTTAGGAGGAAGAATAAGTCCCATGTCACAGTGGAAAAAGAGAGCCTCAAAAGCAGCAGAGCCCAAAGGCACACACATACTTACTTGCCAGTTCGCTTTAGCCTCTCGGAACGGAAGTTCTCATAGTGCAAATCTTGGGTCACCTCCTGCAGGTCCTGCATGTGCGTTCTAGAACATGCAAAAGGTTATTGAACACTTTGTCCTTCTTGTCAAATTGAAGAAAAAACACACTTTTATCTTATATTTTTGTTTTACATAATGGATGTATTTACTGGAAAAATAATCCTTGCAGGCCAAACATGCCACAGAGCTAGCCAGAACATCGCTTTCACGTTTATTTGTCTTCAATTTATACTGAACTGTGCTCCCACCAATATTCTTCAAAGACCCAAAGTATGCTGTACCCCTCCTGTTCACTAATTACTTACAGGAGTTGCTTACACTAGACTTTGAAGCGTTAAGAAACTTGTGAAAACAGTTACTCAGAAAGATACTTTAATTCCTAAAGTATTTTTTGACTCTTAAGTGCTATTAAGTGTAACTTGTAACTGAGAACTAGGTGGAGCTCCTTGGCTCACAAAATAGCTGACACCATCTAACAATTTTCAATCCCAAAAAAAGGAAACAAATGCTGGCTACCCATGACCAGCAGAGGGCAATCCCTGCCCAGCAGAGACTGAAATCAGAAATACACAATAGAATTCCATTTCCAACAATAGCCAGATGTCATTAAAAAAACCCCCAAAACTTAAAACCATCAACACAAGCAGAATATCCATATCAGCTAAAACAATAAAGGGGTGGGGTATCATATTTAACATCGGATTTCCCATACTGCCAAGAAACTGAGCTTTACCTTTAGAATATTCTTCACAGTTTAATCACTGAGTAGTGTTTTAAAAGCCTCTCTGCCCCACCCATTGCACTGAGAGAAAACTTATATGTAAAGCCATCAAATCAGTTCATATAAGGCATAAAAATTGTTCACATATCTCTGACAACATAATATAGAAAATATTTTCTGAAGTCAGAGATCACACGATTACAGCAGCAAGACAAACACGGGGGGGGAGGCAGGGAGTGGACAATCAATAAGGCATCACTCCATAGTGCCATCAGAGCTAGTTTTGATTTAAGAAGTTCATGTTAACTCTCTTGTCACTGTACCAGTTACGTCACCACAGGAGATGGGATAATTTTAACCATTACTCACACCAGCATTGTGCGCAGTTTAAGGAAATCATTGTGCTCTGGATTTTCAACTTCAACAACTCCCCAGGGATACAGGCGGCCTCTGATTTTTTTCCCTTTCACCTCAATCAGTTGATTGGATCCAATAACAGCAAAGGGAATGCTAGCCTGGTTGAGACAGAGCAAAACAAGTTACCATTTTGATTTCTGACTGGTCACTTTTTTGTGGCCTTTTTTGAGGTTTTGTTTTGTTTTTTCTTCTTTTAAAGAAAGCACAAAGACTTTTAACTAACAGACAGGAGAGGGGAGGAAAAAAACATTAACAAATGTACTCTACTAAAATCCTTCCACATCAGAAGACCAACAAATCCTACTGGAGGCAATGTAACCTCTCACTATTGACACCTGTGGGTCTGTTAGGATCAGTTTGTGCTAACAGAGGCACAGAAGGAAATGACGCTTTGCTTTAGGAACACTTGACTGTTGTTGAAGTACCGCCTGGGCATAATGTGTCATCTGACATAACATCATGCATGGAGAACAGCCAACAGAAACATACTCCAGATACAGATTAAAGTAGCTAGAGACAGAATTTCAGATACATTCTTTAAGCACCTTTGCAAGTATCACAGCACAAAGAAGAAATTACTTCAGTAAAAACTTATTATCTGCTTTAATGAGAGGAAAGGTGTTTGTTAATACAGTAACCATAACACATGCACATTCTCTTTGCTTGCGTGTTAAAGGGTTTGAGTCAGAAAAGAGACTGCACATCACAGTTCTTTGTGACAAGCTGCTTACACTAAAAAGAAAAAAGTCACGACACACTAGATTTGGAATTTTGATGAAGCAGAGATTGGAATAAAAAGCATTAAAATTCAGAGTCAACATCCAAAGAAAACTTGAAATTTCAACATGTTAAAAAAAGGAATGAAATACCTTTAAGCATACTGTAGGCTTGAAGAATTACTGCAGCAAAATAATAAATCAGGAGTGAAACTTGCCTTTAGAACTCTAGTTTGTTCTTTAAACTCCTCATCTTCATCAGAATCTGCATCAGGGAGCTGATAAATCCTAATGCCATGTTCAGAAATCTCATCCAGAACCTGAAGTTTAAAAAAAAAAAAAAAAAAAAAGAATAATAATAAATTCTGATTTCATTGAAGAGGTATTAAGTTAAAGATATATACAATCAATTTACTAGTCTGTCACATCTAGAAAACTCAGAATGTTTTTCTGCTTTAAGTAGCTTGGCAATGCCTAGAAAAAGTCATTAGCAGAAACTGCCATTAGTTATGCTTTGATTTAATATACTACCAAATTAGTTTGTGTCCTACAAGACTATCTCACACAGCATTAATTTCATTCTACTTATGAAGAAAAAAACCCCAGCATTTTTCATTTTTTCTTTATTCAACAGAGACTTGAACCTCAAATCCATAAATAACTCAGAACAGTTCAAGGTGTAAAAGCACTCAGCAAGCAACCTACATGTTTTGAGATGTAAGAAAGGAATACTAAGTGCAAAATCAATCACATTCTTAAAATGAAGAAAGGAAACCTACACTAGACCCGGGTGGACTTTAAAGATTTTATTTTACTACTAAAAAAAAAGTATCTTGAAAAACATTAGCTGACATTTGCTAACTATAGAGGTTCTCTTTTAAAGAACTAACAAAGAGGCATTTTGAAAAGCCACAAGGTTTCCTGCGATTACCTTCGAATTAAACTGTTTGTATCACAGATACAAAATCAGAAATGGCTAAACATCAACAGCAGCTCACCTGTCTGCCCACTCAAAGAGAAACAGACTCACTGACTAAATGCATTTTGTGACATTCCTAGTGTATGTTTCTTTGCATATGACCTTAACTAGCATATTTTTGTGCAGTGATTTAGAAATAAAGATTTAAAATAAACACAACAAGATGCAATCAAGGCCTTCAGACAACGACCTGCAGCTGTACTTGGGGAATAAACATCAGAATTATAACACTATTTGCTATGAATGTTGGATGCATAACTAATAATATATTTGTAATACAATGTACTCTTGCACAGCACTTTTTGAAGACTAACAAATACGCACCTGACTCTGTACAAAGTGCCAAATAACACAGGCTTAAAAATTTCAGAAAAGGCACAAATAAATGCATTTTTAAAAAACATACCAAGTAAATAATTTTTAAAAACCCAGAAGATTTACATGGAGCGTAATACAGACGCAGACAAAACCAAAGTGAAGCCAATATTAAAAAATAAATAAGTAAACACAATTAATTTGGAGAATGGATTAATTAGTTACAGCATCAAAACCACACAGCCCATGTCAAAGTATATCTTTGTGTATCTGACTCATACAAAAATTTATAAGACATTGCCTATTGACTCTTGAATCAAAAAGACAAAAGCTTGTTATCAACTTAATAACCTTTTCCAGTGGAGAAAGTTATTCAAACTCCACTGAGATAAGAACTATCCATAAACAGTTTTCTTTATTATCAAGTTGCAACCATTACCCCACAACCAGCAGCTGAACCAAGAAGCAGCATTCCTGTAGTAATGAACTCTAATAGTAGACAAGTCTGAGGACAATCAGAGGGAGATAATCACAAAAACACAATCATATTTGAGATAATCATGAAAACATTCAGAAAAGTGTATGTAAGGACTTGTGCAGTCATTACTGCATACAACTGGACAGTAACTTCAAATGGACGAGAGGTCTTAGTGAGCCTTCCCATAGTATTGCTGGGTTCCTCAGTCCTCTGTCGTGATGGCAACTGATAGCTACAGTATAAATAAAACCTGTCCAACCAAAGCTTGATTATTAAACAGCTGTTTAAAATAAAACAATCCCTCACACCATTAGAGGAGGAATGACCATGTATGAACCACAGCTATTCCCATGACAATGTTTTCCTGCCAGGTATATAAACATCCCCCGCACTCATACACTGAATAAAATATTACAAGGCCTCATCAACACAGAAAGCAATACTTTTTAAAAGAAAAAAGAAACTTGGGAATACATGTTGCCAATAAGCAATTAACAGTTACATTTGCACAATTACATTTAAATCGATGCATGTTGTTATTGTTTTGCAAAATAGAAGACAACAAAATTGTCATCAAATGATAATAAAAGATGCCCAGCTGGGTTAGGTGGGGCAGAGCAATGCCTTTAAGTAGCTGCATAAAACAAGAAAGCATATTTAACCTGGCTGAGATCTTAAAGATAAAATGCAAGTGAAACAATAACGGGAAAGCTGACAACAAGGGGTGCTAGAATAATATATTACAGCTGTTAAACCTAGTGCTTTCCTGAAAGGAAAAAGAATTGCAATAAAAACAAACTGTATTTTATGGTCCTACACAATGAAACAGCATTTTGCTTCTTCAAGTCTGAATTTTATTGGCCTCAGAGGGTTCTGTGTTCCTACAGATTAGCCTTCCCATGGGAAATTAAGAAAAAAGTCAAAATATTAGTTCCCCTCTCATGAAGTCATTCTTTTGAGCAGGTTTCCTTAGCAGCCTTGCATGGCACAGCTTGTGAAACTGCCTTGCATTTCTTCCCACTCAAGAGTTTTAAAAAAATAACTTTGAATTCCAGAAAGACCAAACAGGAATTACTCCAAGCTGGGTTTCCTTTGCAAGCACCACAAACTGATCTCGCTGCTTAGTCCAAAGCGGCAAAACAAAAACATGTTACTTCAGATTGACGGCCAAATGGCAGAAACATCTAAAAAAAATAAAGACTTCAAGCTGCGTCAGCAAAGCAGGATTTTGATTCTTATTCTTGATTAGAGATTCTGTTAGCCAAGATGCTTTGAGTTAGAACAATATACAGTAGCTAGACTTTCAAAGCTTTGGAACCACATTATACATTTGACTTAGTATAAACTGAGTTTGTAGAGTGACCTTTGCCAGCAGTACAAAAATAATGAAGACTTGTTTACCTGTTTTCTAACCACTCCCTCAGACTACAGCATAAGTACCACTCATCTCGTTATATGTAAGTCAAGACTGTTTTAAAGACTAGTTAGTTAAAAGTAACTTTGCTCAAACTAGAAAGAACTAGACATGGACTAGCACTGAATATGGTCAAAAGAATGACTTTAAATTAATCTGTTCATCACAGGATATGTAAATTGGAATTCATCTCCATCTTCCACAATAAACATCCACCATAAACCCTCAATCTAACATCACTTACCGAATTGTACCGAAAAAATAAGCAATTCCAAATTCACATTGGGAAACATGTTTGCTTGTGCCACTGCCATGTTTCAGCTAAAATCTGGTGTTAACAATACACAGAAGTGAATGTCAAACAGCATGAGCCAACCCTAAGAAAGGCCACCAAGCAGCAAACAAAAGGAGCACAGAAGAAAGACAAATTCCCAAAACAATTACAGTAAATACTGAAACCTGGTAAGAGTATGTTCCTCTTTATTTCACCCAAGAACTGCTTTTGGGAAAGATGACTGTAGCCTATTTTGTATCAGTTTATTTTATGCATTTGAGCGGAAAAGCAGAACACTCAGATTCACAGTGAATGACTTTTTTTTTTATCACAGGTGCGCTTAAGCAAGTTCTAATCACCCCAACTTAACCACATTTTGCTACAAACCATGCAGCACAGCTACAGTACACAAACCAAGTTTCTTTGGATGGAACTGAACCTAAAAATGCACTTTCAGAACATATCTAATGCACTTTGACCACTAATGGGCATTCAGTCTACCAGACTAAGTGAGAGCTAGTCTGAAACATCTAGACTACATGGATGTTGGGATGATTTGAGCCCTCGTTACAAACTGTTTTGCTTAAAACCTGCTCTACTGGGGTGCACTGATTGCTAAGACAGATGAAGCCAAGAACAGCCAGATTCTCAGCAAGTGTAACTGGTAAAGCACACCAGACTTCAGTGAAGATTTCCCACCTCACACCTCCTGAAGCTTAGGTCCTTGGCCAATATCATTTACCTCTCTTCTGTCTTAATTACTTTATATTTGGCTTTAACACAATGCACAAGTTGCATTGTTCTCATGATCAAGTTAGACCTACTCTTCTCTTGAGCCTTTCTCTCTCCTTCAGCGTCAGCGTGTCAGCCTTGGCAATCACAGGGACAATGTTGACTTTTCCATGAAGAGCCTTCATGAATTCTACATCCAATGGTTTCAGCCTGTCAAGAAGAATTGCCATTAAAAATTCTCACTATAAACTGGATAAACTGGATATTATAAGCTCTTATGTTTCTAGGTGATAAACAACTTCATACTGACTGCTTCAAAACAGTATTAAACACCAAAAAAGGGACAAAGCAGAGGAGAGCATTAATCCCCAAAGACCATTTTAATTGCATCAGCTAACTGACAGTGTAAGAAGTAGCCCAATTATCATTAAGTTTCCAATTCAAGTAATGAACAGACTTATGAACAGAATATAACACCCTAAAATACAATGGCTCAAGAGCTTTTTCTTACCCATGCCCAAAAGGAGAAATGAAGTAAAAACAGCAATGGACTCTGTTGTCTATAATGTGGCGCCGGTTTAGACCGCTCTCATCATGAAGGTATCTTTCGAACTGGTTGTCAATGTACTGGATAATTGTTTTGAAGCTGTGGTATGGGGAGAGGGAAAAAGAAAGACATCTTAGATCAGCTTTAAAATAATAAAAAAAGAATTAAGAAAAGATAAGAACAGAAGGGGGAGAATCACACTTTCATTAAAAACATTTCTGTTACAAAAGTTCAACTTCCTAGCATTGTACCTACTACTGAGGAAAAGTATTTTAATAACGTATAATCCATTTGATAAGATATTTTCATAGCAACCACCAAGTGTCTATTTATGCCTAGAGCTACTTTCAAGTGTTACTCTGTTCACTGGATAAAAAGTACAAGTGCAAGCTCAGAAAAAAAAGCACTCAGTGCTGAGACAACAGACAGGAAGAGAAGACTGAGGATTTTTCTGCTTTTTTTCCTAGGGGTTGGGGGTAGAGATTTGTTTTTAAACCAGCTGACAAATGACATATCCCGGATATCCTCTTGATTTACAACCCTGACCTGAGAGTTAGGTTCCTATAGTTACCTATGAAAATTCTGGTATTCCAGTCTGTTTGAATTAAGTACAAATACATTTGCAAGTCATGCATTAAAGCATCACATGATTTATTAAGCTATTTTTGTTACCTTACAGAATCCTTTTCTGTTGGCAAAGAAAAATAATTCCTACTTAGTTCAAGGCAATTTAAAATATGCCCTGCAAAGGAGTGAAGGAACACAAAATTCAATCATATAGATTAACCAGATACAAAGAGCAGTGACTACAGAGAGAAAAGAAAACACAATGCACTACTAGGAAGATTGTTGTAAGATATTCCAGAGCATGTAGCCACCTGCAAACTACATTAATATAAAAGGACACTTTATATTAAGTACTGCAGTGGAAGGGAAATGAACACTGATGAAGATAAGATTAGGTAGATGATTGTGTGTCATGAACATATCTTAAACTACTTGGGGGAAAAAATGAAGAAGGCAGAAAGCTTTACTTGAAAAATAGTATTTCTATTGTTGAGAAAGTGCGAATTTGACTAGAGAAATTTAAGGAGGAAACAGACAAGAGAACACAGAAAACAATTAGGAATCTGGAAAATGAACACACAGAATGGTGGCAAATACTGTGAGAGGCAGCAAAGTCCAACCCTGGGCTGTGTGGCTATAACGAAGATAATGAAAAAAAGTAACAAGAATTATATAAGAGATCCTGAAGGGAATTTGATTTTCCAAAGTTGAGTGAGCTTTTGGATCTAGCAGCAATAAATCCATAGCAGAAGATATATACATACATTTCTATCTTTGCAAGATTTGCACTGTTGTAAGTCATACTACACAAGACGACACAGCAAAACATGGAATTTACTGAGTTTTGACCTTAGAACTGTCCAAGTCTTTAGGAACTAGCATCTTAATACCTACGTATGTTGAAAAAGGACAACATGTTTTATGTCTATGATGATCTTAGACACTCTCCCCTTAGCTGGTGAAAGGTAACGAGACTGAAGACATACAAGTATTAGGACAGAAACCAAGCACAAACAATGGGAAAGCAACTATCACACATTTCTCTGGCAATGCAATTAGTTTACGTGCAGTTTTCTAGCTCTAACAGCTATAATTTTCCCTATAAATATGGCATTAGTGTCCTGTACCTCCTGACTTCCGGGAAACACCTGGTTTATACCACGGTGCTATCACTACTTAGGCGGCAGCACATCCTGTAATGTAACAGCAAACAACACAACTGTTGCATCTAAGCACATTGGGGGAAAATGAACATTACCAAGCTGCCAAAAAACACAAAATACAACTTAGCATAAGCCAGTAAAAAAAAAAAAAAAAAGGCAAGTTAGCAGCAGCCAGAAAGCAGTTACCAAAGAACGACTTGCAACACTGCAACCAAGACGAAACAAAGCGTATGATCAGAAATATCTAACAAGTTAATCTGTTGACTGTTTTTATCAACCATCCTTTTGATGCCAGATTTGATCCCAAATCTGTGCACAAGGCAATTTTTTTCCCCTCCCCGCCTTAGATCCTTTCTCTTCTGTCTGATTAAAGATGTTACTTTAAGGACATGATTCTCTCACGATCCCAATGTCCTTATGCATGGAAGAGCCATTTTATGCTTCAAACCTCCCACCATGAAGAATTTTGCTATTCTCCAAACACACGCCTAAGCTGATGCCAAGAACATTCCGAGGTGTAGTTGGATTTTAGAATACAGAACTCCAGCTAGCACTAAAGCTTCACGCAGTATCTAAAAAAATTATCACTACGGTTAACTGTGGTTAGCATCCATGTTTTCTTACAGCTGTTTTAAATACAATAGCATTTGGAAAACAAAAAATAATTCAGTACAACATATTCTCTGGTAATTCATCTCCCATAACGTTGTTATCCTTCCAATCCAGGAGATCCACTGGACAAATTCCTGACAACACATACTCCTTACTAGCCCTTCTTCTGTGACAGAAAATACAGTAAAACTGATCCCAGCTTCCATCCTTTAAAGTCAAACTCTAAAACTAAGCCCTTTCATCAATGCAAAGACAGAAATAAAAAAACATTAGGAAACCTACTCAGGAGAAAGATATTTGAAACAGGATTAGTGATTGCTGCCTCCTAGAGGCATCATGCCAGTTTGATTTACCTCTGTTCAAAAATAACCTCAGTAGAAATTATCACCCTGAAAAACAGGTAACCTGCACAAATTGCAGCTTTCACAAAAAAAAAAAAGCTTTGTAAAACTTGGATCGAGATCAGCACCACCTACCAGTTAACCATAATTGCAGTACACGCTCCTGAACACAAACATAAGTTCAAGAACACGAACTTGCTGCTTCCTCTGAACTAACAAGGAAGGAAACTAGTTGCACTGGGTTAGTCTTGACTACAGTTTGAAACAAAGAGCCTATCCATCCAAGTCCCTATGACATCCTGTAAAGACTAACAGACTTTGTCAAAATGACACTCATCATGGCTCAAAGTCTTTTTATCTGACATAAGAAAATGGGACTAAAGAGAGACAATTAAAATTAACCACATCTTTTTATTTTATAGTATGCAAGTACTATTTGTTCCCATAATGTATTTCCACGCTTAAGATTTGTCACAGAAAACTAAGTATAAACCAGTAAATTGTGTTACTGCGTCTGAATCATCATGGAACGACTCTATTTAGCAAGTCTCCAAAAAGAACAGGGAAAAATTTGAACACGTAGGTCTCTAAGAAACATCTTAAGAGAATAAACAAAGGGCATTAGAACACAATCAACAGGAAGAGCTCTACGTAACACAATACACAGGCTGCAGAGCTCTCGGCTCCAGCGGAAGGAAGCTCTAGTCAACTGTGCACAAAATAAGCAAGACCATACTGCAGTCCAGAGAGATGCCTTAGTGCTACACTAGAAGTTCGCTTATTTTTAACTTAATAAAGTTGGAAAAGTGGAAGGAAAATAAAAATTCCACTTTTATTCATTTTCAAACTTTTGTTTGAAAGTATATTATATAGGTTCACTTCCTTCATTTTTGCTGTGTTTCTACAGTACACCATAGGAAGAAACAAAAAGCCATATCTGGTAACAGTGTTCTTCAGAATGCTCCAGATAATGCAGCATTATGTCAATAAAAGATTACAAAACATTTTACTAGCATTATAGATGATTATTTTATCAGCTATTTGCCTCCTTCCTGATCTTTAACTTATACTGAAAACCTCAAATCAATCAGTATTAGTTTTATGCTCCCTTTCTCTGCACAGTGACACTTTGTTTGCCTCAGGATTACTACGACCACCATCAAAAAGTGTCAACAAAAATTAATGGCTAAGCAAAATAAATATTGTTAGCACTTCTGAAAAGACAACCATGTGGAAATTCAAACTTTATCTTCTAGCTGCACCAGAATAATTCAGGCATCTTAGTAAGTACATTAATGCATCTCTACTTGAAAACAGTTATCACAAGATCAGTTTTCCACAGTTAAAGCGCATGACAATGATGATTTGGAACTTACATTTATAAAAAAATTTATTAATTATAATTTTGTTACAAACTGCCCAGTTCCTTCATAGCTATTTTACCATCTTTCTTCATGATCTTTACGCTAAAGCAATTATGTATGTTGTCCAGTGTATCTGCAATTATTTCAGCTGTTAAAAGATTATCAGTGACATTTAAGTCAAAGAGAGCTAAGTAGTTAAACTCCATCATAAAAAAATGCAGTTCTATCCAAATTGCTAATAATATATAAAAAGGAGAATGAATGAAAAGTATTGTCTTAAAAATACAGAAGCTGGGTGGGCCAGAGACACAGAAAGACAAAAAATTTCCCTCTGCCATAATTCTGCCCTATCAGAGCAGCAATGGAGACAGAAAGTTGACTGCAGTTGTCACGGAGAACCTTACTGGAGGAAAGGCTGTTAATTTTGAGGAAGAATCATAGACAGCCTAGAGAACACTAACCAAACCTTTTAAAAACAAAGAAGCTGTGAGAAAATTGAAAAGAGGAATTTGGACAAAGTAATACAGTTTTACTAGAAATGTGTATTTTAGGCGACAAAAATTCTAAGACAAACTTGATTTGAAAGCTCACACAAATAAAACTATCATGTCACTGATGATATGAAGATGAGCTGCTCCGGCAGGGGGATTGGACTGGATGATCTTTCGAGGTCCCTTCCAATCCCCAACATTCTGTGATTCTGTAAGCACCCAGAATGCAGAAGTGCTTAGAAAATTGTGCTTTAACTGCAAGGACTCAGAAAATATTATCAAACATGAATTCCAGATAACACTCCATTCATGTTAAGAATATCAAACCTGTTGCTGCCTTTTAGTACATTAATATTATCCAAAGATAACCAGATGAATTACTTGAGTTCAGAGAGACAGACACACTAGAGCAGTGTTTGTGTAAGGGACAAACTATCAAGCAAAGCAATATTTACACATACCAGTCCTGGCTGTTAATGGCATCTCCATATCCTGGTGTGTCAACTACTGTTAAACGCAGTTTCACCCCTCGCTCCTCTATCTCTACTGTAGAAGCTTCGATTTGAACCGTTCTCTCTATTTTCTCTGAAACAAAGGAATATTTTGATTGTTATTATGCCTGTCAATTGCTGCAGAAACCCCTGTAGGAGACAGTAACAGAGGAGGAAATGCAATCTTAAGTGTATTGTAACTGACATGACATTAAAATATTTTAAAGAAAGGGTCTCAGTGGTGAAGTTATCATCAGAACGAAGCAACGTTAACTGAAATAACATAAATTTCACAAGGTGTGTGCTGGAGGAACTGCAAAACCATGTTTACCTGCAGCTCCAGGAATATAACGTTCTGGATAAAGATCAGTCAGGAACAGGCTGTTAATCAAAGTGGATTTTCCCAAGCCAGACTCACCTATAAAGAAAATAATTCAGGTTATTAAGCATATACACCTTTTACTCCAGGTTTTTTAAAGTATCTCCTCTTTCCTAAAGTCCACATTATGGAGGAAAAATAATGTGTTCATCAGGACCCACCCTAGCTTTTGATACAAAAACATCAAAGGTTCAAGCTAAGCACTTTAAAAACACAGGAAAAACAAGCCTCTAGTGTTTTTGTAAATGTTACATGAAAATGCTAAGTTTACTGTAATAGATTTCATAATAAAAGCTGAAAGGTCATATGGCATTTTGACTATAGATCTAGAGATAGTTAGATTCCTTCAGCTTAAAAGGAAGCTTTTTAAAAGCCTTTTTTTCATTTAAACTTACAAAATCAGGAGTTGTAACTCTCCTGTTGAAAAATTCTGACAGCTTTAAGGTTTTCCCAAGCTAGAAATTGAACCTGGAACACTGTTAGGATGGAGAATGAATAAAGCAATCCCAAAATAACAGCCAAGTTTTGAATCTTTATAGTAAGGCTATATATGTCCTATGAAACATGAAGAAAAAAAATAAGAAAATTATTCAAAATTCACCCAAGAAATTCCATAATTCTCGAACTTCAGGTCATACAAATTTTGTCCTACATCAAAGTAATAAAGTTAAACCTGTAAATGCACTTACTAAATTTCCATTTCAAAAAGCCACTTTTTCCTAACCCAAGGAATTACAGGAATCAGCATTTAGAACAATTTGCCATGTTATTTTAGACACTACTAACCTAATCTTAGAGATGGAAAAGTTATCTGTATTTATCATCACAAACTACATGAAACAAGAAATTCTACACTTATCACAAATGACGTATTTATTTCACAGACATTGCTGAACACACAGTCATCAAATAATCCCAAGTGGTACTACAGAGTACAGAGAGTAAGAAGGAGGAGTTATGTGTCAATTCTCATTTTCATTTTTCAGTAACATGTAATTCTAAGGTAACTACTATAAAAAGGTGACAGTGCTGTGGAGTCCCTTTGCACTTGCATAGTATTAAACTGATTCAATGAAAGCAGAATTCAACATATCACTTAAAACAGCTCTGTGCCCAAAGGACTTTCCACCAAGGGCTCCTACAGGTGTTCATTCACAGAAATTAATGCATTCAAGGTTTAGTTGTAATACCAGAGTGAGTCAGTATAGAACAGCAGAAAACACAAGAATAGCATCACCATTTCAACAGCAAGATATTCACCATGTGCATTCATGCCTTCAGTTGGGGAAACGGGAGTCAAAGGAAGATTAAGCAACTGTCCCTGCCATCTGATGAGTCAGGAACACAAGAATGTCCTGTTGGCTCAAAGTCATCATCTTTAATCACTACAAATACTCTCTCCTACCAAATATGACAAAATAAGTAAGAGATTTAATCAGAGAGCGAGATTCAAAGTTTTTTCTTGTTAACAGCCAATTGCTAAGTAGGAAGACATATGTCTATGTGAAGGAATTATTTTTTTTTGCTTAACAGTCAAAAATACTTGAACAAGTCACTTACCAACCACCATCAGTGTGAACTCAAAACCCTTCTTCACAGATTTCCTGTGAACCTGGTTGGGCAGATTAGCAAATCCCACATAGCCCGCTGAGTCGGAAAACTGACAAGAAAACAAAAGATGAGTAAAAATGAGATCTTCTTCCTCAAAAGTTGAAACAGAGTTCAGCTGATTCTATACAATAAAGCACAGAGGTATACAAAGCACATGGAAAAACAGAGAATGAAACAATTTTTTAGCTGCTATAGCAAGGCAGACCTTGAAACAGGCCCATTTACCAAGTAGTCTGGTATAAATAGAAATCTGATAAGTACCTTGAGCTACACAAAAATAAGCCTCTCCTTGGACAAAAAAAAATCTGCAAGCTTGCAAGAACACACTATTATTAATTTTAAACTGTAAACATAGCTAAAAATCCCAAAGTTTTTAAGCTAGAGGTCAAAAATACCTGTTCAAATTTGTTATCTGCTGTTACTATCCTCTATAAAAATAAATACTGCCTATGGTAACATGTAGAAAAACAAGAACAATGTATGGTAATGCAGAGATTACCAAGATAGATCTCTGTTTGATTCTATCTTCTGCTTGTTAAGCTGTTCACCTATCTTCACAATGTTTAACTTCTAAACAAAAGCAGGAAAAAGAAATGTGCCTGAAAAACTTATCAAAGATATTTGGGCTATAAAAAGGGCAGTCTGCTTCACCATCTGTTATGAATTGACTGAAAACCTAATAGGAGCCTAAACAAGAACTGCAGACACTTGATTTAGGGACCTATGAGCTAGCTGGAACCGAATGTTTTCTTCACAGATGAGTTTCTGATGAGAACAGTTTTTATACAATGCCATACTTCCAGTGGAGCGGGGGGCATGCAGGGGAAATCACTTAAAGGGCAATTAGTTGTTTGCTAACAATCCTTTTAAAACCCACCCAAATGGGCAAAAACATTAGAAATGAAGGTTTGTCAAATGAAATCTCCTTAGGTAAAGGCACCATTCTAAATGTCTCAGCAAGAATATCTGGCAAACATCCGAAAGCCTATCACTAGAATCACATGCAAGCTCTGCTTCTATTAAACAGTTCCTTTTAAGAAACACATCTGAAACAGCAAGATATCATTTATTCACTATTTTATCACTTCAGTAAAACCACAAGTATTTTCAGGAGTTGAATAGATTCTAAACAAAATTTTAGCTATGCAGCCAGCTCTTTACCTTCACTTTTTCACCTGACTGAGACATGTTTCGTCACTCCAAGGTTCAGACACTGGAAAATAAAATCCATAGTGCATGTTAGCTGACTTGAAGCATTTATTCTAACTCTGAACTGATCAATTGCATTTAATAATCACATTTTAATCTAGTAGAATGAAATGTCACACAGTCAAAGATTACCAGAATAAACAAGCCGTAACCAAAATGGCTGCTTCTGTGAAGCCATTCACAGGAAAGAAATTACACAGGATTATCAAAACCAAAATACTTCATTTAAATACTTTAAAGTTTTAAAACAGAAGTGTTCCTTTAAAACTTAAAATATTAAAATTCAGTATCTTTAAAGATCTTTCATCCATCCTGTCTTTAAAGAAGGGAAAAAAAACCTAATAAAACCTCATGCTGAATATGCATGGTACTCCTAATGTAATTTTTCTTTTAAGTTCTTTCATTCCGTAATTAGCTAATAAAACCTGAAATTCAAATATTCTCTGTTCCCAAACCCCTACACAGAAAAGCGTAAGGTGGTCCTTTTTCTTTCCATTTTCACTCTTTAAAAAAATCTGAACTATATGTTTCTTAAATGGTTTACAAATAGGTGAATGTAATGTAACAGTTGTCCAAAAAAAAAAATAAAAAAAAAAAATTCTATAACTATGACCACAGACAAAAACTCTGAGAGCAGGAGACCTACAGGATTTCCAGGTAAAGGTTACAACATTCTTTTCAGTCACTTCAGTGTATGAACGTGAAGACTACACTGAACACTGCAGAATCTTAGCACTTGACTAACCCACACAGGACATGAAAACTCACCCTGATCTGAAGGACTATCAAAAAGATTTGTTATTCATTTTCAGATACCCAGAACAGCTGGGTTTTGGCAAGCCCTTATCTCTTTACTCAAGGATGTCAGTTGTGCTATAGATTCGTTATCACGGCAACAGTGAGGCCCTTTTATTTAGGACGGGGCTGACAGGAAGCGCAGAAGTGGCAGGAGCACTTCACAGCTCGGTGGGTTGACAAGGCAGCTGCTGGCCTGGGGAAGCAGGGAAGTGACCTGTGCAGGCACCTGTGTGTTCAGACAGAAACACTTTCCGGTCGGGTAGCGGGAGTCGTTCTAGCAGGATACAGCCCCGCTTCTGACACCGGCAGTTTGACGGTCAAATCCTAGCAGAGAAATACGAAGCTCTGGACTAAAGGAAAAGCTGAAGTTCACGTAATTGCAACTTGGAGTTTTAAAGAAAACACGTGTTCAGCTCACACAGCATTTCATTTGCCCTGAAGGAGGCATTCCAAAGCCTGGCAGCTGTGTAGACACCAGCCTCTCTGTAAGTAAGGAAAGGTTTTTTCCCCCCTCCTCCTGCTACTTTTCCCCCCATATCCAGTTCATTTACTTGCTAGTGACAGCCCAATACATCTATTGCCTGGAAAAGAGGGAGGTGCTGATCCCAGCCACCTTATGACTGCCTCTAATTGGGTACTCTTCAAAACAGCCTGGGAAACTTCCCTTAAGAATAGTTTTGAAAAAACAGACCTTATTTTACTCCGGCCAAAATGCAAGTACTCATTTCAGCCTCCAGCCAACCGGTGTTACAGATGCCTAAAGACAGTCACAGCCTGACTGACCGATGTAACTCTCTGCTCTGTCCACTCTGTGCTTCTACATTCCAAAACCTCTGTCGTCACCTGTGTCTATAAAATCAGTAACGTAATTCAAGAGTTTAGAAAAGTTCATAAATAGTCACTAAGTGCTAATGCAGATAGACCTTCTGGCTGATTTCTCACAGTAATGCCAGAGCAGCTGCCTACAGTTAAAGGTGAGAAGGGGGAACAATTCAGATTTAAATACGTGTGGCAGATTCTCTAACTACTTCTGCTTTAAACTGACAGTACAGTCACATCCCTTGCAGCATTACTTAAGCTTCTTGATTAAAAAGCAGAAGAGTAAAAATTGTCAACTGATTATGACACATCTGGATTCAAAATTAGTCTGTCATCTCATAAAAAGCTAAATTTATAATAAATCATTCCACAAACATAACTTACAAAGCCCGATTCCTACCACCTAAGCCTCATTCACCTTGCATCTCACTCTGACCAAAGAACTGCTGTAGCTAAAGCCACAGGACAGCTGCTCTGATCGCATAATGACTGCAGCGCCAGCCTAAATGTCTGTGCACAACAAGCATCCCGTTAGTTATTTCCCACTGAATTTTGTTAGAATAGAAACATGCTAACTAAAAGTTAGCTGCACACCAAAAAACCCTGCTGTTCCACAACACGTAAATACGGCACTGAGGTTTCAAAGGAATCCCCAGGTATTCAGTCTCAGCACACTTGTAATTCCTAACACTGCCCTCGTGAGGTTCCCTAGAAAATTTTTCAACCAATTTCCCCAGATCATCATGAGCTGTCTTCCATAAACTTTACCATATTATTACAAATCAAAACCTTAGAATTAGCAAAATACCATAAGTTACATCTTCTTACAGCACCAAATAACCGCAGCACTTAGAGCATTGCTTACAAGTGATAATTGTCAATGTCCCAGACCACGCTATGCATCAGTGACGGCTGAAATCCTGAAGTCTGTCTGCACACAACACTCTGGATAGTCCCACAGCTGGAAATTGTAATGTTTCCTTTTTCAACAGTTCTCCATAATATTAAAAAAAATAACAACTAAGGCAAAGCAAGCCAGAGCTGTTCTGTTTTCTGCAGATTTTTAAAGGACTATTTCAATCATTATGAGATGAGCAAAACGGTACAGGCAAAATATTTCACAGAGGAAGGAATAGGTAAGATACAATTTATTTAACTTGCAAAAAGCAGTGAAACTTCATCTGTAAATAATTGCGGGCTTAATTTGGCAAGTCTATCAGAAAAAAGGGACAGTATGCTACAGTATAGGCATGTTCAAATCAGTGTTTGAACAGTGGATAATGCAAAAAAGTTTCATTTTGGATCCCAACAAATTCCTATCCTAAACAACACGTTGTTTGGCAACCAAAGGGAGCACGCTGCCACTAAATTCAGTTATGGTTGGCTCCCCCACAAATACAGAGGTCTGGAACATGCCATCCTACCGCCTTCTGCTAAGAAAAGTATTCCAGAGAAAGAGAAAAAGAGGGGAAGGAAAATGGGTCATTTCCTTTGTTCCTGTCAGGATGCAAGAAGTAAACTGTTAGGAACAGGCAGGCTGGGAGCTTCTTACAAGCAGCGAGCACAAAGAAGACACCATGAAAAATGTGCAAAGGGTGTTTCCATATAAGGATATTAAACTGCATTTTAAAATAATCACTTTAGAGTGACCTTAACAATCATCTCTACAAGCAGAGCAGCCCTCCTGATTTACCAAATGAGGACTCCTTCTTTCCATCCGAGATTATACAACTAATACTTTTTTTAAAAGTATTTAATAATCTGATAAGGAATCACAGAAAGTAGCAAAGACTTCAGCACATTTCCAAGTGCTGGAAATGGTCTCAACAACACTAGCATTCTGAAGTCACATTTTCAGACTTAAAACAGATACAGAAACACCAAGAATATCTCAGTTAAATACCAATATTTGTGGTTTCTCACAAAAAACCTACAAAAGCTCACAAAGAAATGTCAGAGTCAAGCAGTGAGGCACATAAATAAGTAGTTTTTTAAAATTAGAACTTCTCCAAGTGTCTTGTATCCAGAGAAACAAGGAAGTTATGTGAAAATTAAACATTTCCTCACTATATTCTACTGGATAGAAAGGCATTCAAATACAAAGCAGTTACTTTTTTTTTTTTGTAGCTTACACTATCAAAGTTTCATGACTCACTCAATTCTACTAAACGATGGCAGAGAGTGTTCTCTGTGTCATGCTTTGTTCACACATCCTCATCTCCGGCTGGAAACCCTCTCCCAGAAACTCCCAGGGAGAAACATCACTCCCTCTGTATACACAACCCAGGTGATTTCATTTTCCTTGTTAGAAACAGATGTTATTAGTTGAAGGAATCCTCTTTTCCACATTAACAACTGAATACATTCCTGCATTAATCTTAATCACGAAAATGATTGTATCACTTCCACCAAACACAGAATTTAACAGTAAATGCAACAACAACAAACCCAGCTGTGGCACCTGCAGGTGGACAAGCCAAGTGTGTGCCACTGCTTTGTCTTTCAATTAGTAGGTAGTGTTAATGAGTCTTACAGACTCAGTTTTGATAATGTTTTTGAACCAACGATGCACAACATAGATTATTACTGGGAATGCTCTGCTGTTCAACAGAACTAGTCACATTCCCATGTCTTTAAAAGCCCTATTACACTTCTGTGGTGTAACAGCCACACATGTACAGCAAAGGGAGGCAAGGACTAATGAGAATTGTAAACATTGTTCTTAAAAGGAAAAGGTCTGGAAAAAGCAAAGCATGGATCTAGAGCTCTAATACTGAAATGAAACTTTAAATAAAATATTTAATGTTAACATATTTCTCCAGAATAATACAGCCACTTAAAAAGCACAAAAGAGGCAGTGATACCATTCACACCAATGGTGAGTCTTAGTGATTATGTGCTTCCTATCCAAGCAGATTTTGACAGTATTTTCCCAAAGTTGCTATATCAGAGAAAAATACTGTAAAACAGACCTCTAAATGTGAAAAGCAAGGGCTTTTTTAAAATTAAAAAGCTAAATATATTAGCCATGATCACTCAGGAAACAGGCAGCTCTGCCTCACACCCACAAAGCATAACTATAATTGTGTACACGCTGGCAATGCACAGCAAACAGCGGTAAGTTTGTATTTTAAATCATTTCCAAATCATGCTTCAGTCCCACGATGCCATGGCATCTCTAACCTGCGTGTCAACAATAATTGAAGACCTTAAAAAAAAGAAAAGAAAAGTAAAGCACTTGTTCCATCTGTTGCCAAACGAGGTGTGTGCCGCCCCGCGCAGCGGTGGGCTCTGCGTTCCTCCTGCAGCACCGCGGGTTCCCCGCACTCGGCCTCGCTCTGTGCTGCGATTTTAGAACCATCTGAGGAATGTTCGATGGAGACAGAACTTCCTGTTCCATCCTCACCCCGCATCCCCGGCTCACAACGCCGGGCAGAGCCCAGCAGCCCGGAGGCCTCGCCCACAGCTCAGCACAGCGCGCGCCCTCCCCAGAAACAGGTAAAGGTGCGTGAAGCGCGGCCCGCGACCCGGCCGCTTCTGCCCTCCTCGCAAAAACCTCGCCCC
>NW_010316068.1:0-1004 GCF_000700745.2 Antrostomus carolinensis
CCCCGCCCCCCCAAAAAAAACCAAACCTCTACCCTCTTCAAGGAAGTAGAATTAGAAAATTAGAAAGAGACCTTAAACAATAATTTAGTTTACCTCTTACACTCCAGGATTTGCTTAGCTGGAAATTGTTCTTAATAGCTCTTGTCTTATCTCTTTGTATATTAAAACCAATATTTTGCCTTTCTAGTTTGCTTTTATGTGTCTGAAGATCCTTAGCACAGTCTCACCTACTATTCCTTTCTCTAGACTCAGTCACTGCAGTTGCTTCAATTAATCCTTTTGGTGTGTTTTTTTGAAAACTTCTGATCTTTCTCTCTGCATTTCTCTGGACACAGAGCAAAGAGGCACAGCTTTTTGAGGTATTCAAATCAAGCATAGAGTATTACAGATTAGGATTTAGAAAGGGAGAGAAGGATAATTTCTTGTGTTTTACATATGCCACTCATGCTTATACAGCCCAATATAAAGTTTGTCCTTCTCCAGAAATGTAACTGTTTTACTGTGAGTTTTCTTTAATGGTTGTCAATTTGAAACTCAGCAAATCTTTTTTCAGTGGATTTGCTGTCTAACCATTTTTCCTTATTCTGCATTTATAAAGAGGATTATCACTGTCTAAATGTAGAAACTTGCAATTATTTGTAATGAATAGTACCATGTTTCCCTGTTTATCAAGAATATTCAGAATTCTGTTTATCCTCTCCGGTATGCTGACATTCTCTCTTTGCTATGAAGGTTGTCTGCAAAACCTAAAATCACGTTTTATTTGTTACTGAGGCTCTGTAGTAACACTAAGCCCGAGAGAGTTCTAGTGCCATGCAGCTCTGTTTGAACTGGCAGTCAAGCTTTTATAATTAGAGGACAGTTTTTCAGATCTTTATGTACCATCCATAGTGTTGTGACACCCTTTGCACATCCAGCTAATATTTTCATATCTTACTACAGAGAATGTTACATAGGATAACACAAAAAGCTTCATTAAAGTCAAGATACATAATCAACTGCTT
>NW_010316068.1:1040-24579 GCF_000700745.2 Antrostomus carolinensis
GACCTTTATTGTATCTTGAAAGAAAAATAGATGGCATGAAACAATTTTTTTCTGGACAGATTCACGTTAGCTTTTAAACTCCTGGTTTTCTAGGTGTCTGCTAATTGTTTATCGTGTGCTAGCTTTTTTTTTTCCTATTATTTTAGCAGCTGGAGATTAAGATGGATGATAATAATTCCTTAGTACTGTGCTTAACTCTTTTAAAAAGACAGTCAATATGTTTTTTTTTTTAATTTATTTTCCAGTTATTGGGACTTCAGGTATCCATCCTCCAGAAAAATCACCAGCTGTTTGAAAATTATTTCAACCAATTCTTTGTATGAAGGTAACTAAACAACACAAGGTTAGATGGGAACATTTAATATCGCCTACCACTATCTACCCGCTTTCAAGTTCTAGTCTTAGTTACCTCTTGCACTCCCTGGGTTAGCCTTTCTGGTCTCTGCAAGATTTATTAGTGATTCTGGACAAGGTTATTTATTTTGGTGAAGGCTGAAGCAAAAAAGACATTAAGTATCATGACCTCTTGGCTTTATCTATTGACAACACCCACATTCTGTTGAAGCAATATGAAAACTTTCCTTGTTTCTTCACTTGCTACTAATGAACCTTACAGTTGCCAAAATCACATTTTTGTGACTCTCACTAGTTTTCCCTTATAATTTATATCAGACTTTCTGATTTTCCTTTTTGGATTTGTTTTTCCTTGTCAAATTGTAAAAAACAAAAGCTTTGGTCTAGCAACATGCATTAATTCATTTAATCAATTCATTTAAAGTATTTTTGGAGAAGACATATTTGAAGGATTCCAAAACAGATTTTGGTGTTTCTTGGGACATCTTTAGCATACGATCTGAGAAAAGTACATGGGCTATGACTTTTGAACCTACTCCATTTTAAGAAGGAGAGAATATATTTTAATTGGTTATTTTGAGCAGCTGAGATTCTAAGTGTGTCTGTAATCATTATTCTCTGCCTAAAGCATTCAATAAACACTTCTCTAACTGAATAAATATGAAAGGCATCATAATGCAAATTCATCTCTTCCTCTTCTAATCCCAAATTACAATGTGGTGCTTTCAAACTCTGCATTTAGATTTCTTCACCTCCTGCTCTTCTCCTTCACAATCCCTTCTATAATTAGACTATATTTTTAAAAACAGAAAAGAAATTAAAAGTAAATGACATGTGAAAATGTTGTTTTGTTGCATTAACTTCACAGATGGTGAAGGCCTACTTCATTGAATGTGAGTATAAACATTAATCCTATTCACTTTCTTGTGCTAAATAAGACCTATCCTGATGGAAATGGAATCATGTTGATATAAATATTTACAGTGCACAGACAGACAGGCCCTTGTGTTGAGTAAGTGATTATTTTTTCCTCCTTGATCATCTTGAATATCAATTATTGGTTATTGCATGGAACATGGCATTCATGGGGGTTTATTCCTTGATCTGGAATGTAGGAAACTTTCTTCATTTTCTTCACTATATTTTTGCACTCTGAAGATCAGATATTTCCTTAATGCTGGGGTTTTTTTGTGCAAATAAGATGTCTGACTTGATCCTACTTGTACTGACTGCAATGAAAAACTCTCCATTCCCTTTTCCACACACACACACACACAGACACATACAAATCCGCTCACCAGAAATCCTTGGCAAGCTCAACCAGTCACACAGAATAATTCATCTGAAATAAATTCCTGTAGTGACTTACAATAAGTTTGCATAAATTGTGAAGGCCTTGAACCAGAAGAAAAATTAATAAAGACAGAAAGAACACAGAATAAGGAAGAATGGAAAAGGAAAGAAACCTGGACCATTTTAAGGATTTTAGCCTCTCAGTGATCTTCTTGCTACTAAGCACCCCAAAATTAGTATTTTCTTCACAAAAGACTTTGGCGGGGCAAACAAAACAAAGGTGGTCTTAGAGCATGAGCAATACACAAGCAGAACTCAGAATTTCTCAGAATTTCTTGAAGTATAAAGATATTTGCACTTTGTTTTGAAATATATGTTGTCCACATTTACAGAAAATATCTGATTACCATAATTATTCTAATTGGGGCTCAGCTCCCTCCATGTCCTTCTGGGACTCCAACCCAGATTGCTCATCATAAAGGCAGCTCCTCAAATATTAACTCAGGGTCCACACACTAATCCCTTGGGAACCTGTCAGAGAAAAGACATCCCCATTTCCTTGGCCAACAGCCTCTACACTTCAGATACCAACTTATTATCCAGCACTTGTTGAGGTCTTGGTACTATAGGTGTAGCCATGAACACTCTCATCTCACTTCATCTCTTTGAGCAGCCTGGTCTACTGTGTCTAGGTGTCCCTGCCATGGCAGGGGGGTTGGAACTAGACAATCTTTAAGGTCCCTTCCAACCCAAACCAGTCTCTGATTCTATGATTCTAAGGCTCAAGGAGGATATCCCCAAGTGAACAGAGATACTTCCTGGAGGCCCTCATTCAATTGCCTGAGGGATGTAACACATCTGGACCTTACTCATCAGCTGTTTTTATTTTAAGCTTCTCTGAACAACTGAGGTTGTTTGTTTTGGGTCTCATTCTGAAGGATTTAACTTTTCCCATCCTGCTGTGGGAACTGTATGTACCTAACACATCTCATTTCTGGAATCCATTTGGCAGACCATACTTCTGAAATTTATGTGCAGCAGCATCAAATTTACAGCATCTAAGATTTTTATTGAACAATTTCTTAATTTCTCTGTTTCAGTCCCTTGACAGTAAAAGACTGGGACAATAAATCTTCCTGTTTAAATATTGATGTCCCAGGATAGGGATGGTACTATGCTTTATGAGTTCTCAGAAGTCAGCATAACAGGGTCCTTAAAATGGTAAAAAAGTATGTCATAAAGACAACTGCTTTTGATTAAAAGTGCAGCCTTATTCTGTACAGAAATATTTACCAAAGCAATTTCATTTTAACCAAATAATTTGTTTATAAATGAAAAAGTAATAACATCTTTTGGTTTAGCTACTGTTTAAAATAAATCATCCATTATAAAACAATCAAATAAAAATTTCAAAATAATTTTACATTTCACTTATGTAAGAACTGTGTCACTTTTCCAATGACCCTGTCATTTGCTTAAAATAATTTTTATATAGCTCAAAATGAAAACTAGGTATCTGATTTTTAGAATTAAGGACCTACATCATTCTAATACAATCGAATTCGTTTTCAGCACTGCTAGAAGCCCTAGGTATCCCCAATTCACCTACACATTGTAAATCCAACTGCAATACAAAATCTCTGACACAACTATTCATGACATATGCAAAGTGGAAAAAAATGGAAAAGGAATGTGAGGCCTATTTTGAGCTCATGTGTCATTCCCCCATTTCACAGTGAAATCTCTCTGTCAATATTGGATGCAGTCATGCAGGACATGTTGAGGATGGAGAGCTGTGATAGTTGCAGTTGGAAATAGATCCATGAAGCCAGGGCATATTGTGTCCATGAATACAGGACATTATGAATGGGTTTGGATAAAACCCAGCCCCACTTCTGATGGATAAGATGTGAAAAAAACATACGTACTCCAACTCCAGGCTAACGAAAATTTCATTTTGCACAGTGCATACTGCCATGGGCGAGAATGATATTAATGATGTGGAAAAAGACCAGCCTGTCATCTCTGCTGAAAATGATAAGAGAAAACAATTCTCCGTAACAGTTGCAAAAACACTGCTGGAGCAACTTGAGGAAAAACAAGATTAAAGACTGGTTTGTCAGTCTGGTGTTCTCCACAGTTGGGACTGATAATTTACAAGAGCAGTCCATTGTTATGTGAGGAGAAATAATGTCAGCTCAAATCCTATTCAATTCTGCGAAGGTTTTTGCTCTTAAGAGGTCAGGGTTAAGCTATGAGTTATTATTTCACAGGGCTGGTTCTAGTTGTAAACAGAGTAAATAACCTTGTAATGGGTAGCATGTATCTATTAGCTTTGGATACTCCAGTGCCTTGGAAAACCTGGCTGAATGCTGGTGCTACTGACGGGGAACAAGCATTCAGGGAATGAGCTGCTGTGGGTGGAAAGCCCCTACAGAAATTACCCTCCACGTTTTTTTAGAGTTCTCCCATTAGTTACAACTTTATCCATCTTTGTCTTGACTTTTAATGAGAAGAGTCCTGGGAATGCCAATATTCAGCACTGTCCACAGTGCTAAGAACCTTTACATTGAGCTTTTTTTTTCAGACCTTACTTCTCAATCTTTTCCTAATGGAAAGTAATATTTTTATACATGAAAAAACCCTCACTGTATCATGAGGTTAGTCAAGAAATAAGGTAGAACTGAAGGTGAGCAGGATAACATTTAAGATGCCTCTCAGATGATTACTGCAATGTCTCTTTCATAGCCAGTTTCTTACCAATAGCAGCATTTCATATACTAGTAGTATTAAAAAGAGTGTTTCCATTGTGATTCAGGACAGCAAAAAATGAAAACCAATAAGAAGTGAAGTAAAAGGAAAACTAGGTTGACTTTTAGGAAAAAAGAAAGAAGTAACATGGAGCCCAATTATTTCCAAATACTATTAGTCTTGTTATTGAGCACATTTCGAAGAAGAGTTCATCAAACATGACAAGAACTCAGCAGAGGTCTTGGTGGGGTCAAGCAACGGTATTTTTCAGCTACAACATATTCAAGCACATACCTTAAAGGATTCTGACAAAAACTCTGGGAAGTCAGGAATATTTCAAAAGTTCAACTTTTAACCCTACTAAATAAGAGGTTGTTTTCCTCCTCTCTCTTTCTCTCTCTTCCCTCCCCTCCTCCCTCTACACCAATATCTTTGCACAAGGCTGCTTTCATTATGTTCCTCACTTAGTTCAGGAACCATCAAAACTGATCCAAGGTCTGTTGAAATCAATGGAAAAAAAAAAATTAATTGCCTTCAGGATCTTAATCATTGATGTTTGGATCAAAACAGCCAGCTGGATGGGTCCTTAAGAGTGGAGACAATGGCAGTAAATTAGTAGCACATGGTGCTCGTGCAGAACTCTGCGGAGAAGTGCCTAAACTTCTGGAAGCAGTTTGTCACTGAGAAATCACAAATGAATGAGCTCATAACAGGCTCCTAGAATTTCAAAATGCTTTTCTTCTCTTTAAGGCTGTATCTTACTCATGTTGAGCTTCAGCTGGAGAAATGAAAAAGGGGGATTTGTGTGAGGGTTGATCTGAAGGACGTACTGAAAGACCATACTGGCCTAATTCTGGAACACAAAATAGGACACAGATGAATCCGTAAAACTTCAGTCTTAGAGGTGAAGTTAAATGTGAAAATGTAATAAAATGTGTACAGACATGATTACTTCCTCCATATGTTTTCCTTAGATGTCCCAGCTACCTACTTGAAACTGCTACAAGCCTTCATCTTGAAGTTCATTTGTGTAACAAAAGGCTGAGAAAGGAAATATGAGGGCTTCTTTAACTTAGAAAATACAGGGATGTTAAGATAATGAACTGATTCCTATATGAAATAGTGTTTCAGCTTTCTGATGTTGTTAAGACAGAAGAGATGGAAATAGTGTAATAAAAATCAGAATAATTTTCTGATAAAACACAAGGATTTAACAAAAACTGAGTAGTATGATTTATGTGGAGACCTGGAATGAGTTACGGAGTTGTATGAATTTAACAAGGAAAATATTACTGAGTACCATAAAAATTAAAAAAAAAATCCATGTTACCAAAATTATTAATATTCTGGGAAACAGGGCTCCACAGTTATCAAGATAAATTAAAAAGACTATACTACCACATTAATTAAAACAGTTGCATTTAAATGAAATTATGTTTGTTTGTTTGTTAAAAAACTTTTTCTACCTCCATGGCTATCTTTTCCTTGCATAATCCTTTTGGGAAGAGACTGCCATCTTAGATAATTAGATAGTTACTAGCACTTGGGTAGAAAAGGTATTTCATGACATTTTATGAGGCGTGTCTCAGATTTCCACAGGAATTTAATATCCAGGTACTTTAAACTAAACAACAATAAAAAGCAATGTGCATACTGTGTTGACCACTAGCAATTAAATTTGAGGTCAAGTTCACCTGACAGATTTTTGCAGGTGGAGAATGAAAAAAGAAAAACTACATACAAAAGCTCGGTTGCAGAGTAGACTTTCTGCCATAATGTCAGTGCACCTGCCCATTTTAAAATGACAAGTCTTGTGTTTTTTGACTAAAATTTGGGGACCACTAGAGTCTAATCCACTAGAAATCAAAAGCAGGCTCTTGTGGCTAAATCTATATATGAAACTGAGTTTAAAATTCCAGAACAGATTGTGAGTGAAGAAAGAGTAAGTTTCTATGCTTAGGCCATAGATGATGGGAAGTTGTCATTTTTTTGATCAACAGAGTTTAATATTCTTATTCCAAATTAGCACTCCTTCAGTTCAGGTCTTTAACTGCCAAAGGAGCAATTCTGGGAAACATCCACACTAATAGTGAGACTTTCATACATACACACAACCTGAAAACACTCCTTTTTTCACAGCAGACCTACTTGTAGACAAAAGGCATTTTAGCTGTGTTTTCTAACATCTTTTTTTGAGTCAAACTTTTCAGAAGCATCACATTTTCTGTTTATTGGTCTAAAAAAAAGAAAATAAAAATAGTGTTGTGGAGCTCGGTGAAGAAATTAATGTGTTGTAGATTCCTGGATTTAATTATTTTAGCTAGTTTAGGGAGGGAGTGAAATGGTTTAATCTAAGCTCTGTAGTGAATGGACATTCATCACAAATACACATCTGAAACATTTTTGCTCATTTTCACAAAGTCTTTGAGACAATCCAAGCATAATTATTTCAGCCATTATCTCAAATATATTCAGACAGTAATAAATATGTGTAAAAAAGAAAGATGGCTTCTGGTTTTTCACATGGGGAAAATCCACCAGACTGGTTTCCTTGTAAGTGTACAGGGAATGTCATGTTCATAACTCACAACTGTGAACTTCTCCATATAATTGAAGAAATAAGTCTATAAATCCTTACATTGATTATAGCTTGAAGTTAGAGAGAGAAAAAAGTGGAGAGTACTATTATAATAACTATATCAGAACTTCACATGATGGATAGGACTTAACTCTAACATTTTTAATATATACTGGATTGAGGTATTCTTTGTAGGACAACCAACTTTCTAAAATTGCTTTGGGTTGAGTAATGTAACATGTCACTATATTTATAGAGGGAGTTGTTACAGGAACTGCTAATGAAAGGGGACTTTCTTCTTCCCTTCTCAGTAATTCTTACTGAAGATATTTGGAATTAGGACCTTATATCAGACATATTATTAAAAGTTCCCAATTTCCAGTTAATCAGAATTTTATATAGATTATTCTTGGGTCAAAGACTACATAAGGATCTTCCTGATCCTTTCAGCCAACTCTGCAAAAATTCTGCAATCTGTTTCTGAGTGGATCCATTGTTGAGTATTTCTGATTTGTTAATACAGAGTGAGCACCTTATAAAATCTCAGTATCCCATTTTATATGCTAATCTTGCTTGATTAGAAATTATTACCCCTGTCTGGATGTAAAAACTGTTCATAGGAGGTTTTAAAGAGCAACTCTGTTAAAGGGTACTGACAGATCATAAACATTCAAGATGGAAATCTTAAATAGTAGTTTGTCCCTCTGCCCATGATAGGAGATACTGATAGTACAATCTCAAAAAAGGCAAAAAAAGTAGACAGGAAAACTAGACAGATCTCTCAGCAAGCACTGACATGTTCACTAGTGGAGGGCAAATGTACCATGTTCAAGGTGGAGAGTCCCTAAGTGATATTTCTCAGACACAAGAAACAGTCTCAGCCTTAGCTTGATATCTGACCTGCTCAGGAGATGCCTTAAAGAGCAGATAAAAGACATACAAAGTGAAACTTTTCTGCTCGAACCTGAACACAATGAAGTAAAAACTCTACACCTAGAAAAAAAAACCAAAGAGATGTGCTGTTAAAACTTTGGCTAGGGGATCCTACTCAAGAGAAAAGATTTGGCTCCTGTTCTCAGGATGGCTGTTCATATATTTCATCCACAGACTGTTTCATCTGTGCATGAGATTTCCATGAAACAAAAGGACCAGATGACCTTTTAGTTTGCACCTGGTTTACAGCCGGTGACATTTTAAGGGACATTTTAGAAATTTAAATCTATCCATTTCAGGTAAAATGTTTTCTGTTTTTTTCAATGGAAAATGGAAATCACATGCCACAAATCTTGGGGAGAAATGGGATTGATGTTTCAAAATTGTTACACAACTGGCTTTTGTAGGAAAAAGAAAATAAGTAAAAAGGATTCTTTCTTTCCTTTTATATTGAAAAAAAAATGAAGCTTATCTTTATAGAAATATTTTAAAATATAATAGCTATTGTAACAAAAAAATGAGTGGTTTATTCCTGCCATCATGTGTTAACTCCTTCTTTGTGATCTGTCTCCTTATGGGTTGAATTATCTATTTATTTTTTTCCCACCTGCAGATCTTTTCTCCTGCAGTCTTTTGGGGACCCCTGGCATTAGAAGGGTTTCAAAGAGGCAGCCACTTCTTAGCAGCTTGTCTGCTCCCCTTAGTATTCAAACACTAAGGAAGACAGTGGATGTAAGCAGCCACAGCTGAGTTTATTTTATCTTAAGGATGCAGCCTGAAGCCTCAGCCCCACAGAGCATGTACCCCTGAGGCTGATGGTAAACACTACTAAGAAGCCTATTGTTTGCTGAATGTATCCATCAAAAGATTATTGTGCTTGGCCAAGTTGCTTCACTTTCTCTTTTTTGAATGTATAAGTCCAGGAATCCTTTGCTCTACTCATTGACTTTGGATTCAGCAGAAAGGCATTTTGTGTTTAGTTAAGCAAACATTCATGTAATTGCAGGATTAGTTCTGGAGGGAAATGTTGCTCAGATGGATGAACGACACTCTGGAGAAGTGACACTTTTTACCAGATATGTTTCCATTGCTGATATTCTATTTATTTATTTATTTATTTATTTATTTATTTTATCAGTCATTACTCACTTTCCCACTCATATTCCATAGCCTGCTTGAAAATAAACACCACTCAAAGAGATATCTGAGTCACCGTGTTTTGTAACCTGATATAATTCGCTCTCTAGGTCATATTTCTCTGTGAACAAAAATCAATAATTTACCCACTTGACCTGCAGCAGAACAGAGACAAATTTCTTTTTCCCATGCATTGTTCTCTATAGAGCTCCTTATCGATCTGAATTTTCAGTGTCAGTCCACTTCTTTCAAACACCTTGTTCAGAAGTTGTGTTTTCCAAAAAAATCCTTTCTGTGATAACCCACCATCATGTTAAAAGCAACATATGTGGAGGAAAAACCTGTTCTGAAATCAGGTCATAGTGCTGGATTTGGGATCTTTGGATTGAATTGAAACCATTACCATGGAGTACATCTGGGTACATCTGTACTATGCAATAACCAGCACAGAGATATGAGGATATTGAGAGCATGGCCATGCCAGTGAGGCACTCTACCTGAGCTAATTTATCTGATTTCTCTTAAGGAGCTTTTTACACTGAGTGTAGTGTAATAAACTTTACTTCTGCAGCTCAGGTTACCATAGGAAGACTGACTTCAGTATTGCTGTATCCACTGCTCTTAAACTAAGAGGTAGGAGGAAGGAAGCTGTACCCTAGCACAAAAATTTCCTACTTTTACCTTTCCACTTATATTTTCTTGTCTCTTACCCCCTCATTCACCCACTAAAAATCCTCTCTGGAGTGCCACTACTAACCCATGAGGATAACACCGGCACACACTTTCCAAAGATGGGTGAGAAACCATTTGATGGGGCTTTTATTTCCTGATCCTCTTTCCCCAAATCTGTGAAATAATTTGGTGAGTGGAGTTGAGGTGGACTTGATGAACTGTGTTGTCCACATCAATTGCTTTTGCACTTCCAGCAGAAAGGAGTCTCAGGTACCTTTTGAAGAGTGGGGCAGGACAACAGAAAGCAGTTCCTCTGGGAGTTTTCATGAAGGTGTGTAGGGGCTGAAGGTAAGTTGGTGAAACCTGGAGATGAGATTATTTGGGCTAGAAAGGGCAAGACTTGAAGAAGGTGTGGTGGTGCTTGGAGCTGCTCTGCAAACCAGAGTCTGGACTGCTATATTTGGCTAAACCAGCCTGAATATTTAAAAAATAGCATAACCCCAATACATGTACATGAACTTTCCTTCATTCTGCTTTGATTAATTCCCCAAACTCCAGAGTCTTTGGTGGTCGGTCAGCAAATATGAGGTGGAAGAGGACTCCAGAAGCATGCTGATATAGAGTTTGGTTCACCTGAAAACTGTAGTTGTAGAAATTAGGACATACAAAGGGTTGGTTTACTGCCACAGATAAAGCTGGACTTGTATGAAAACATGTAGCTGATGACCTATTTGATTAAGTTAACCCCAGACATTTTTTTATTTTTTTTTCCTGTGGTGAATAAAGTCACAGAATTACAGAACAGGTTGGATTGAGTAAAACCTCTATGGATAAATTAATTGACCCTTTGCTCCTCTTTTTAAAGCTAAGCAAACAACATGCTCTCCACCTCTCCTTTCATTTTCTATTCTCCACCACCTCCACTTCATCCCAGTGGTCTCCACTGCTTTCACTCAGGTATGACAGTGTCTTCCTTGCATTGGAGAGCCCCAAACTGGGCACAGCACTCCAGATGCAGTTTCACAAGCGCCAAAGAGAGGACAATCACAACAGAAAATACTGGTTTAAAATTGTATGGGAACAAGACAAGAAAGCTTTTGCTTTGTTAACATTCATTACATCCTCTGTCTAAATGACTTTCTCAGAAGATTAATGCCATCAAGAGTATTAATAAATTTAAACCTGTTATGGCCAATACTCCAGCTCTTATTTAAGGAATAAATGACAAAAAGCAGCTTGTAAAGGCAATCCATCATCCAAAGTACGCAGTTGATGTGAGGAGCACCATTAGCACTGGCAAATTTGCTAAAGTAAACAAATCCTCCAGCTCAAAGTAAGCACGATATGGAAAGAAGGCACTACCTGAAAGTGAACTTGCCTACCTGGCCTTGATAATTGAGGGACTGAATGATATTAAATCAGTTTCACAGGTGACAGATGCAGAGTCTCTGAGCAGATTTTGCACCCAAAATTGCCACAAAACCAGAGAAAATGCCTGAGTTGTCATCCCCAGTAGCTCTGATTATCAGTGCTCAGGCTAGTGCCTTTCTCCTGCACACATCAGTAACACCAATAATTCCCAATAAGTGGAAAATGCCTTTTGTCAGGAGATATATGGAATACATGAATCATTTCAGCAAACCACAAACAGATACCAGTAGGATATGGATTAATACAGAGCTATCTTTGAAGAGTCACACACATTTTGTCTTCTCCTTTGGACCTATGATCATAAGCTCTGGATGACTCTTCATGTACTCATGACCCAGTCAAACCAAGCAATGGCAGGAATCCGTGCTCAGCTGCTAATACAAAGCCAGTTACACCAAGATAACACATTATATATTTTTTAATTCTTTTATTTTTTTTTCAAGGAAGATACAACTGGTGCTTGGTATAAGCAGGTAGGAAAGCACAGGATGTGGTTTCACTATTCCACAATGACAATGATAATACCTTGCTTTTCCGTATGGAGATTCACAAATCCTTTAAAACTATTGATAAATGAATTTTCAAATGAGTAAGTCAGAAACATTATTATTTTCATTTTATAGCTAGAGACACTAAAGCACAAAGGTATTAAACATCAGCCAAGGTTTAGGAACAAGCTGAAAATAGATGACAAATGCCCCCACACCAATATCAGGGCTTTTGTCCCAGCATTATTTTAATTTCTGGATGCTTTTTTGTTCAAAATTATATGATGGTTTCTTTTGATCACAAAATCTATTAAATGAACTGCTTGAGGGTAAATATTGAAGTTTTTTATTGACTTCTTGGCAAGATTTTTAATATATTTTTTAAACTTAGATCTGAACATTATTTTTCCTTATTCAATGCATAAAATGTTTGTGAATTATTCAGTGGAATTTTCTGCTCTTGATCACCCATTCTTGGGACTGGATTTCCTAGATTTCACTTAATGGTTTCAAACTGAAATACCTGAAATTGGTCAATGAGGTTTATATTGAAGCAGATAATTTAGCATTAAACTTTGAAAATGTTGGCTTTAGGCACCGTATAAACCAGCTTCCCAATTTCTGGCTTAGAGACATCCTTCCAGCTTAGATTCTCTTTTCTTATCAGGGACTAAGAAAGTTCTGATGTAAAATATCTTTCAAATTTCCAATTTTATATTTTTTCCCTTTGAGTGCTGTGGAAACTCACTTTGTAAGCATTGAACTGAAAACAATCCTACTGATCCACACAAGAAAAAGCATATATTAATATTTTCTGAAATAGTTATAGATATTAACCAATCATTGATTTATCTCAGTCAAGATATTTGATTGGTAATAAATTAAATTAATTTCCCCTACTGACGTCTGTTTTGCCCATGACTGTAATTGGTGAGTGATCTCTCTCTGTCCTTATCTTGACCCACGAACCATTTGTTTTATTTTCTCTCCCTTGTCCAGCTGAGGAGGGAAGTGATAGGGCAGCTTTGTGGGCATCTGGTATCCAGCCAGTGTCAAACCCACCACACATTCATTCATTTTTTTCTTTCTTTGGTTGATACTAATAATATGAAGTACATTATATAGTAATATAATATAGGTTCCCTCTATATCTTATGAAAAGGAGCAAGCATCTCTAAAGGTGAGCCATGCCAACTGCTTTGGGATGATACAACCATCTCCCTATCAGTAGGTGCCTATCCATCTCTAGTGACCTCATGAATGGATAGCCAGATAATTACTAGAGTCTATAATATAGTTTGGGGACTGAATTTTACCAAAAATGAAACCTCTTTAAAAAAAAACAAAACAACGATAACAAAACAAAAAAAACCCCAAAGGTGTTAACATGTATTTCCCATAAGTTACTATATCCACAATCTTGTACCTGCCACTATGCCTCAGCACCAGAGAAATGTTTAGGAGAGCTCTTGTCCACTTTGGCAATAAAGTCTGTAGTAAAACTTTCCAAGACCTTTGGTTAGCCAGGGGTAGCTGAGTCCCATGTGCTCATGCTTTCACTGCTTAACAGTGACAATACAATAAATCTGGACCTAAAGCATCAGTGCTCGATATTTCAGGGACATCACCACACTCAGCTTGTTTTTGGCTTTTTGCTTCAGCTTTCCACAGAATATTGAACCAGCCTGAAGGCACCAGTCTGCTTTTCCAGTCTTCAGTAGCTCAGGTGATTGGAAATATCCTCTGCGCTCTGCCATGAGCACAGTGATTATAAACTTCTTTTTCCCTCTGGGAATGAAGCTTGCTTCAAAAGAAAGCACAAACATTCGTGCAGTGGACTGAGTTCTGAAAAGTAAATGAAAAAATACGGTGTAAGAACATGAATTCGGTGAATTGAGAATGTGAATGCAGAGTTATTGCTGCTTTCATTTTAAGGTGAATTGTACTGAATGCCTATCATGTCTGTGTGCAGCCATAATATACAGTTCAATTAAATAAACCCACTCTATTTTGTCATTTCAAGTGCCTTCTTAATGCCTCAGTGGTGGTAATTAAAATAATTACTGTTGCACACAGCCGAGAGTCAATGGCTTGCACTGCAAATTCAGAATCTCAGTTCTAGAGGATTCACATCAGTTGATCTGCCAATAGTCCATTGATTTCTCACCGAGTAGAAGCAGCCATGGAGAATGGCAGTGTTGGCATTCATCCTGCCACTGAAGAAATTCCCTCAGGAAATCCCAGTCTGAGGTTGATGTACGTCTGGGTTTCTGGATGTGTTATTTAATCTGCCTTGTAAACTCAGGTTGAATTGGACAGAGAGCAGTTAGAGAAGTAATTTGTGATCACCCAGGACTCTACTGGATAAACTAGAAAGGCTTGTACTGGGCCCTATTGATTGTAAGAAGGTCCGGATAACAAACTTTTATGTCCATGTTGCAGCCTGGCTGCAATCAGAGATTTTACTTGTGTGAATTATACTGCATTGCAGGTCACCACACAAATTTAATTAAATCCTGATAAAATCGATTTGGAGTTCTTGTACTGATTAAGTCAAGAATAGAAAACTACTGAGCCAGGCAGTCAGCTGGAGAAAGTTCTCAAGTAGAAAATTACAACTGCATTTTTAAACATGTGTCCTGTTTCATATCCGGGAGAGGCTAATGGGTTGGATCCCTGACTACACTGGACAGGTGAGTTCAGCTAATAGTGGTGGGATTGCATTCACTTACACCAGCTGAGGTCCATCCTTTTGTTAAATGGATAAAAGCAAAATTTGTGTTTTTAGGGAACTGGCACTGGCTACAGACTTTAACCACAGCACTGGACCTCAGGTTTGTCTATTATATGAAAGTTCCATGCAATTTGTGATGACTCAATGTTTTTTCTTTCTCCAGTGGTAACATGATGTCCTTTGGGACATACAAGAGTTACCTCTTTGATATAAGGGACCCAACGTTTCCATCACAGGAAAAACCTTGTGACCACCACTAGGATTTCAAAGGACAATATGAAAGGCCTGATGATTTAAAGGGAAATCAGACAACATTTCAAAATCTGGCTCCAAGGCTCTCAACACAGCTGGGACATAGCTGAGGCAGACATTAATAAAAAGCAAGTTTTCCATGGTTTCTAGAGCAGATGACAGGCACCTGAGAGATCTAGTTATAATACCAGCTATCTGGGTGACCTGGAACATTTGAGCTTTTGGTCTTGGTCCAGTCTGCTTTCAGGAAGTGGCTAACTGAATAGCATAGAGCACAAATTGTGGGGTTTGTCAGCTTCAGTGACCGAGAGCACCTGAACTGTTATTTTGTGATAAGTGAGCATCCTAGGAAGCATCCTTGCCAACCAGTCCATGACCTCACCTTAAGGATGACAACAAGTTTCTAAACATGACCTATCCCTTCTCTAATAATTTCTCTGTGATTATTTTTCTCTCTATTTATTAGAATGGTCTTTGGTTTGCATTCTCTGCTCCTCAAGCAGACAGAGCATCATCCTTTCCTTGCAGAACGAGACTACTCTGCATGTGCTTTGTGAATCCAGATTCACCGTACCTCATCTTCTACCTGGAACGCTGATGAATAACTCAGCAGTGCCTCTGACGCAGCTGCCCTCTAAATAACAGGTACAAATCAATGGATACACATCAGAGCTGAAGTTTCTGAGCCGAAGATGTTTCCATGACAGCTACAGGGTTTCTGGACATGCTTATTGCACCCTCTTGTGTTTATTCACTATAAATGCATGATTTAGTCAACTTTACACGTTCCACGTTTTGATGATGTCCCAGTTGATATCTAATGCTGATATTCCTCTTGGACCTCATTGGTAGAGCAAAAAGAACTGGAGAAGAGGGTAAGGCATTTGTGTGTATGGGATTTCTCCATCTCCTCTCCAGGTAGAGGTTGATCAATAACAGGAGGAAATAAGCTTTTTTTTTTCTCTCTCTCTCTTTTTCCAGTAACACCCATTAAAATTATGGCCTTTGATATAATTGAGTCAAGTCACAAAAAAATATCTATGACCCAGGAAGGAATTTGCATTAGACTATGCAAGCAATAAACGCATTTATTTAACATCACCCTGTAACTTATGCACAAGGAATTGAATTCACAGCCACTTCGCTTGGCACTTCACTGAAAGGTTTTCTGAGCTGTGATGGATGGGTTGTGAGATCTAAAGAGCTTTTCCACTTCTCCTCACTTCTCCTGTGGTGGGCAAGTTGCCCAAGTTCCTCTATTCCTTTGGTTTGCACTTTTCCTGGGCAAGGAAGAGATCCTTCAAATAATTATCGATTCTAATACTACCAGCATAATTTCTTATTGATTTTTCCTTCTAGCTTCAGGTTCTTGCATATTGAGGGTTTCCAGGGTTATGCAACAGTCTGACAGCTTTGAAACTCCAAAGCCAAACACACCCTTTTCTTCACTGTCATATTAAATGAAATTTTAAGCCTACCTTTATAAGGTTTTACAAACAATAGTAGGGTTTTGTTGTTTTTTTTTTTTTTTTCTGCTTTGACTGCATAGAAAGCTCCAATCTTATACAATGATCAGGAAGATGATCAGTCTGTGTTTGCTTTGCTGTGGATATGGATGGCAGATGGTGCAATTAGAGAGGGAACAGAGGACAAGAAAAGGTCTCGCACATATTTTGAAGGCAGATTGTTACAGTTTGCACTGTTATAATGGTGATCTTACAATGATGAAGCCTCTGAGCTCCTGCTATAAATTGGTAATATTAGAGCCCCATTAGAACTGGCTCCATTTTCAAACTTTCCAGTAGGAAAAGCAGGTGAATGTGTTGGGAAAACACTGGCAAATAATGTCTTTATTTTTAGCCCGTACTGTTTTTACAGCTTTGATGACATACAAATTCTTTTCCACCTCCCCAGCCCTATGCTCTTGCTCAAAGCATTCTGGGGATGTCAGGACCAAGGTGTGACTTTGAACGATGATGGAAGAAAGAGACTTCTATATTTTTCTTATAAAGAACTAAGAAAACAGCTAGCTGTGTCAAGGTCAAAAAGTAAATCTTGGGAGAGAAATATTGGTTTGGGCACTGTTATTAAAACTTGTCAGTTAAACAGGATATTTTCAGCTGAGTGGAAGCCTGGTGCAGAACTGTGAATTTTATACATATACATATACATGTATATAAGTAAAAACTAAGGTGGTTAAATTCAGACAAAATGAATATTATGTGGCATAGCTGTTGTCACTGTTGCTTTGGTAACCAAGCATGAAAATGTGCCAGACAAGTTAATTTTAGACAAAATAAACTGTTTCTTAAAACTGTTGGAGAAACTGATAGATTTTGTCTTAAAATGGTCTCTTGCACATTTGCTCTTTGGAAGTACTTCAAGGCAGAACAAATAAATACACATTCACCTCACAATAGCTTACTGAAATGAAAGAGCTTTCCAGATACTTTGGGACCATCTTTATTACCCATATGTCACTTGCTAAAGTATTTTCCTGTACCTTCCCAAACTGATGAGTGGGCCAGTTGAGAAGATGATTTGATTTCTTTTTACAGTATTTCTACTGGGTTGTTTGGCCTCCATCCTCAGCACCCTCTCCAAGATTTTAAAAACTCTCAATTTTTCCACACTTATTTTTCTGTGTGAAGTGTTGATCTGACTATATACTGAGTTTCCTCCTCAGTACGTTCACTTTTGCTGTCAGTTTAATATTCTCCAGGCTGCTTCCACCAGTCTAGCTTTAATTTTCAATGAAAAAGTAATACACACAATGCAAGATAACTCTATTTGGGATCTGAGTATGATGACTAAAAGTGAATTAATCACTGGACTAGGTGATGGTGGTTACTAAGGCACTAGTGGTCATGACTTGATGACTTATGCAGGATAAATAGAGGACAGTCCTAAGCAGTAATATTTTTGCTTAGTGCTTCAGAAGGGCCATTTCCTGATGCTGAGAAAAATTATGACCCAAAGAAAGTGGGAATAAAAATAGGGATAGAAAAATCAGTTTCTTTCAGGAAATAGATTCAAAGTAAAAAAAACAAAACCAAACCAACAAACAAACAAAAAAACAAAAACCAAAACAACTCCCCAAAAAAGTACAAAACAAAAAAAACTCACAAAAAAAAAAAATCCACCACCAAGCCAATATCAAATAAAAAGAAACTGGTTACCAAAAAAGAACATTCTCATCTCAGTATGAAAAAGAAAAGCAGACATTTAAAAACCCTAAGCCTAAATCCCTAAATTAAAAGAAATAGCAGTTACTATCACCAAGAAATTATGAGTTTAAGATAATTGACAAGAGAAGCTGATGACATGAGGGGAAAAATCATTACAGGCAGTTTAATGGAAAAATTTAAATATATAAGAGCAAAAGTTTTCTTATAAGTGGTATAAGCCTTTGCTAGAGAGATAGGCAACCATTATGAATATTATCATGGAATATCAAGGAATTCTCCCTCAACATTTCTGTCCTGAAAAAAATGACAAAAGTTTATTACATATTTTCAATGATGACAGCTCTTTAGTAAACCAAGGAATAAACCAAACCTACCAAAACCATGATCAACCAGTTTAGACAACTTTCAGAAGACTCTGACAGAGTTGGCAGAGGAGATGGTTGATGTATTGCTGTAAATGTTAATAAATCTTTCCATTCCACTGAAATTCCAAAAGATAGATTTTATGTGAGATATTGTGTAAGGCACAGAAGAAGCTGGAGACCTGACATCTATCACTCCCAACCAAAGTAATGGAAAAGCTTATATGAGATTCACTTGGTAAAGACTGTGAATATAATTAATGCCAATCAAAACTGTCTCTGGAAAATGGGCCTTGTCAAACAAACATGAATTAATGCTTTAAGGAGATTACTATTTTGGATGGAAAATGTACTGATAAATGTAAACAGGCTTTCCTAAAATGGTCACTTTCACATTGCACAACTTTCCAACTAAAAATACAACACAACAAAATATCAAAACACCTTGACACCTAACTGACACCTTTTGCCTACAAGGAAATAACATCTTTGGGAAACAAATATTAAATCATTGATACAAACACAGAGTGCTCTGCTGATTACAGGGGTACAACACAGGTGATCACAATATGTGGAGGTCAGAGTGTATGGTTTAATTACAGTCTGACCTACAGTCCCTCTGCATCCCTTCTCGCCTAACATTCCTCAGATACAGATATTCTCTAACACTCAGTAGGGAACTCCAGAAATTCTACCTGACTTGTTAGAGAAAAAAAAAAAATAAGGAATTATAGCTCTGCATAGTGTTAAGACAGCTGCTACCCTAGAGAGTGGTACAAGATAGAGTCAGAAAGTGAGACATTTTTGGGTTGTCATCTCCACTTTTGGACAATATGAGAATGAACTTTAATGTCTGATGGACTGAAGAATATTTCCAAGCAGTTATGACTAGTGCTATTTTGAATTGTTCTCTCAGGACATTTAATAGTGCCCCAATGGTGCTGGCATCTCCCAAGGGATGCTGTAATGAGATTGAGCATCTCAAAAGCAACACTCAGTGTCTTGCAGGATCAAGCCTGTATTTCTCATTGGGAGAAAAGCTAGTCTTACTATTGAAACTTACATTCTCTCTCAGTTAATTTCTTCCAATTATTCTTAATTGTGCCCCCAGGAATAGAACGCTGTGAATAATTGATTTTTTGATGTTGTTGTTGTTGTTTGTTTCATTACCAAACTGGGGGGAAGGGGAATTATTCAAGGTTGACTGGAAACAAAAAAAAAATCTTTTTTTTTTCTCACCATAAATGCCCTCCTCCCTGGCATTTTTCAGGTTAAACAAAATAGGTCTTTTAATTTAAACCAAGGCATTTTGGTTCATTTTAATTTTCTCATTGTTGTACAACAATGAATTGTAACTATATGCAACCTTAAAACACCATCTGAAATGTGAAAAGTCAAAACATGACATTTAAAGACATTGAACTGAAATGTTTCAAATATAATGGTTTGGAGCAGGGGGCCTGGTACAGATCACATTCAATCAAAATTAGTGAGAATCTTCATTTCCATTCTCAACATGTGTTTTCTAGTGACTGAACTGTTTTCACCATTCTCCCTCCCAGATCACCCAATTTTGCTATGATCCTACTTAAACAATCCTGTCTTTGATATTGATTTGATATTCAGCTTACAGATGTAGGTAGATTTATGTCGCTTTCCTGAGCTCTCAAAAGTCAGTCCTTTCTTCCTACTAATCTTTTCTCTTCTTGGTTTTACCTACAATTTATCAACATGTGCCTGGGCAAGAGTTGCTAAGAAGTGGGTGCTGTATTAAATTGCAAGCCAGTGACAATGGCTACCTTTCATAGATAGCTAGGTTTTGTTATTTTTCCCATAATTACCATTTTTGGCTCAGGTTTATTTGTTATACCAATCTCCTTGAAACACATTTCAAGCTGGCAAAGGTCTGTTTATCCCTTCTTTTTTTTTTTTTTTCCAGAAAAATTTCACCTAGCTCATTTGCAGTCATGGTTTGCAAAAGCATGCATCCTGGATGGTCCAGCACCTTTTAATAGTTTATAGTTTCTGAATATTTTACATTACTGTGTTCACTAAAATACCTGTTCTTGCCCAACTCAATTATTAATCAAATTTGCCTAAGGCGAAAACTTAATACACATACTTAGTACTTCCAAACATTACTTATGAACATTTGTGTGCGTAGATGCCTGAGGCTGTAATAAAGCAAAACCTGTCTATATGAAATATTGCAAGGAAAAACACTGGAGGGTCACTAAATTAGAAAAAGGAAAGAGAAAGAAAAAAGCTACCAACATTTTCTGGCACATTCAAATACCCTCCTTCATCCAAAATCTCAAAGCAAATTGATTTGGTAAACAGTGATGGCTAAAGATTGCGTGCTAGGGAGAACCAGACATGGGAAGAGTTATGTGAAACCTGTGTGTGTTTTCATAATTCATCCAAGCAGAGCAATATTTACTGTCCCTCAAGGTGATCTAACACTGAGACCTGCTGCCAGGATTTAATGCTTTCAAAAGCACATGAAGGCTGATGATGAAAGCACTAAATCTGCCAATCTGCCATATTTTTCTGAATTTTTCATTAAGAAATGTGTTAACCATGTTCACATTTGTTCAGCACAAACGCTTAATTGATTAATATTGTATGAACACACCTTAGCTTTGTCCTTAAAACCTCATTAGCGTCTGTTGAATATCCATTTAAATATGAATTTTATTCATAAATGCAAATTTACAAACACTCTTAATTGTGCGTCACGCATCAGTGTGATTACAACTCCATCTCCTCTGTTTTGACATAATGTGGATTTAATATTTTGCAAAACCACCAGCCTGGATAATGCATAATGACTTACCATTTACAGAGAGGCAAAGGTTTTCCATCACTTGTAGATTTGGTCAATACTTACTGGGTCAGAAGACATCCTGCAATTAGCAGAAATGAACAAATAATAGCCGCTGCTGTGGCCCTGTGTAGAAGCAGCACAATGTTTACTTTCTAATAGGAATCAGAAAACATTCCTTTGTTTATAAACAGAAATGTAATAGTATACATATATTTCTTGCATTTTCTACAAGGAACTGATACCCCAAAGCTTTGCCAATGTTAGATAATTTAAATAAAAAATAAATTAATAAGACTCAGTTAAGAGTGACAATAACATGTCAAGATTTCTGTCATGTTTCTGATCTTCATTTTAACATCCTTCTCCAACATTTCATCTGTCCTGGTCCTCTCACGTTCTGCTTTTCTCCCTTGATCCTATAATTCTAGTAATTTACCACCTCTAATCTTCACCTCAGAGTTGTCCTGGTTCTAGCTGGGCAGTGGGCATGATGAAAAGCCAAAAATGCAAACTTCCACCCCATGCACCTGTTCCAGATCAGAGTGAAGTACCCCAACCTGCTGGCTGGGAGAATATAAGTCTGATTGCCAAAAATACTGTTAAAACACTTTTTCCAGTGTTGGAGTTAGCATTTGCAATGAGCCTTGAGTGCCACCCTTACTTCTTCATCCATGAATCAGATCTTAAACCTGGCACAGGCACAAGATGTGAAATTACAACCTCAATTTCTTTTTTTTTTTTTGGTTTTTTTTTTTTTAGTTTTCCAACAATTGAACAGGCTTTTCAGCAGGGAATAAGCAGAAGCACTGTCTGGTTTGTCTTCTTTAAACTTCTGGTCTGCTTTGTGAATTCTGGATCCAAAGACGCTCCTCTTCATGCAGACCTTCTTGATGGCATGGCACTGAAAAGGAAATGTTTTGCCTTCTACAAGCATCTAGCTGATTTATTCTATAGGGAAATCAGTTGGTGATCTTCACTGCTATTGATTTCAGTACTTCAATAATCATAGAATCATAGAATACCAGGTTGGAAGGGACCTCAAGGGTCATTTGGTCCAAACTTTCTTAGCAAAGGCAGTGTAAAAGCACAATCTGGACAAGATGCTGGACAGCACCCTGTCCAGCTGAATCTTTAAAGTATCTCAATATTATTGAGAAAATAATCAATCTTCTGTTTTCAACTTACCTCTTTTTTGTCAAGAGAGTTTTCTAAAACTATGCCTTTCCTGGTAGCCTTGTAGAGCAGGTCTTTCTCATCAGAATTAACAGTTTTCTTTGCTTCATAACCGTTTAGGGCTGAAGGTAACGGGATGAATGACAGTTATCCAGCTGTCTCTTCACTGAATGAAGCAATCAGGCTTAAAACGTGCTACTGCACAATGCCTTCCAAATGATTAAATTGTTGCAGCATCACTGTAATCATGACCTTGCTCTTCCCTCAACTTGTCTACCTTTAATTGCAAGATGGTCCTTGACCTGAATACATCTCTTTTTTGACACTTTTTTGTTTCTCCTTTTTGTCTTTATAGACAGGATGATGGACACTTCCTCTCTCATTCAAAACCTAGTCAGTGAAAAACAGCAAGATATACTGAATTAGCATTTACAAAATAATATGAAGTCATCTTCCTTGCTTCATGATTGTTGGCCCTTTGATCCTTTTTCTTCAAACTATATACTAATTCTGCTGTTGACAGAGACTTTTCCTTGGAACCTGCTACTGTTGTGTGCAAACTTACCATTCCCACTGATTCCATACCATCTCTAGGCTGTCTGTCATTGGCAGTAGAAGAATGAGGCTTGGATCCCACATGTTCCCCAGCTCCAGTGTGAGTTGTACTGAGTAAGGTGCAACTCCTACATTAATGTTGAGCATTACAAAAAAAATTGTGCCCAGACACAATTCTTCAAGGACTTTCTTGCTGATAGGTAACTGAAGGACACTGGAGAGATGACAGCTAGTTATAAAGTGGATACAGGATCATCCATCATGTTTTTTTAAGAGACATAACAAAGACAGCAGTAACTTGATAGTTTTGCTGAGCTATTTCCTGTGCTCTACAAAAGTATCTACCCATGACTGAAAACCTCTAATTTAAAGGCAACTCATTTTATCAAATTTGAGTGTTCCAGGTGTTAATTAATAAATAGAAATATATACATTATTTCTCAAAATTCACTTTCTAGATGCAAAGTTTGAGTTTGTCACTCTTTTCACACTACAGAACACAGTTGCCAGCCATATTCAAGATATTTGCTTGCTACTTTCTTAACTTGGCTTGTCTACATTAGTTTTGGAAATTTATCTGATTTTCTTTAGTTATGCCTTTTATCAGATTTTTCTCTTGTAGTTCCTCTCCAAATCATTTTCAATTTCTTTTCACTCTTTGCAAATAGCAGACATCTAAAATGGACCTACTATTTCAAGCCTGTGCTCCAGACAGAGCATGGAGATGCAGAGGAATGGTGCAAGGTAATAGCTTCCCCCCACCCCCTCTCCCCACCCCAGATCTGTGTGAGGAACTGCACTGTGGACTTGT
>NW_010316069.1:0-1283 GCF_000700745.2 Antrostomus carolinensis
GGACACGGTTATTGGCCCCTGGGCTGTGAGCGCACGTCGCCAGCTCATGTTCTTCATCCCTTCCCACAGCCCATATGCTCCAGGGTTTCCATGGGACACATGCAGACACCTCAGCCAAGACGCTGCCGATGCCTTTCAAGCCCCCGCCCAGCACCACGAGACCTGGATTCAACAAAGCCCTTCACACAGAGTCACCTCCTCAGACAAGTGGTCTCAGCCCCCCGCAAGCGCCGGGTTTGGTGGCTCTGCCTCTGGGTTTGCTGTTTCAACCAGACAATACACCCAGCAACGCCGCTGGCTCCAGTCACACACCGGATCCCAATTCCATCCACGCCACTGCTCGGAGGAGAGCTGCAAAGGAACCAGCTGCCTCCCAGAAAGTCCACAGCAGCTGGACAGAAAAAACCTGCTTACCAGTCCCGAGCCTCCCTCCGCTCCCGCTCTCCCCTCCACACAGTTACCCAGCTTGACACAACAGCAGAACCTGCTTCTTTTCCGGCCAGTCCCACCCTGCCCAGTTCTTGCACCGATTTCAGTGTCTCACACACGCTCATCTTGGGAGAGAACCTGCAAAGGTGGCGTTTCTACAGTCAAGACCTGATATTGCTGTTCACTCCACTTGTGTGTAGAGCAAAAAGCCCGAGACTCAGCTGTGCAGCCAACATCCACCCCACCAAGCTTCGGAGCAGAACAGTCCAGCCAGATCTGACAGACACACTGGGAACCACAGAATCACAGAGTGGTTGAGGTTGGAAGGAACCTCTGAAGGTCTCATCCAGTCCAACCCCCCTGCTCAAGCAGGGACTCCTAGAGCACAGGAACCAGGATTTTGTCCAGATGGTTTTTAATATCTCCAGGGAAGGACATTCCACACCCTCTCTGGGCAGCCTGTCCCAGGGCTCAGTCACCCTCCCAGTGAAGAAGTTCTTCCAGATGTTCAGGTGGAACTTCCTACGCTGCAGTTCATGCCCGTTGCCTCTCGCCCTGTTGTTGGGGCCAATGAGAAGAGTCTGGCCCCGTCCTCTGGCCACTCTCCCTTTAGATATTGATCAACATTGATCAGATCCCCTCTGAGCCGTCTCTTCTCCAGGCTGAACAGGCCCAGCTCCCTCAGCCTTTGCCCTGGGAAATGGAGAAGCTCAAGGAGAGCTACAGCCCAAACATCAACTGAGCAGAGCCAGCAGAGCCAGAGCCCAAAGCACCCCGTGGCAGACAGCCCCATTCCTGATCTCAACCTCTGCCACCAGACACAGATCACAGAATCCCAGAGTGGTTTGGGTTGG
>NW_010316069.1:1379-1796 GCF_000700745.2 Antrostomus carolinensis
AGCAGGGACACCTTCCACTAGACCAGGTTGCTCAAAACCTCATCCAGCCTGGCCTTCAACACTTCCAGGGAGGAGCAGCCACAGCTTCTCTGGCCAACTTGGGACACTGTCTCACCCCCCTCACACCAAACAATTTCTTCCTCACATCTCATCTCCATCTCCCCTCTGCCACTTTCAAGCCATCACCCCTTGTTCTGTCACTCCCTGCCCTTGGCCAAAGTCCCTCCCCAGCCTTCCTGGAGCCCCAAATATTCCCGTGCCCTCAAAAGCTGACACTTTTCATAACCAGAAGATAAATTGCTGCTCCCCTTTCTCCTGATAAGGTCTCTGAGCGCACATCCGGCAGCGCAGGGGTGGATGTGAGCACAGAGCTGCCAGCGGTTTCACAGAGCAGAGGAAGGATCTCCCCACCTCTGC
>NW_010316069.1:1806-4747 GCF_000700745.2 Antrostomus carolinensis
GAAGAAGGTTCTCCCCCCCTCGACGGCAGCCACAGACCGAGCGCTGCGGGCACCGGCTGCAGAACCTGCCCAGCAAAGGGGACAACCTGCTGCCAGGGGACTCTGTCAGCAAAACCAGAGAACAGGAGGTACGAAAGCAGCAGCAACAGGAGAGGAAACAGCAGATGCACGTCAACAGCCCAGCAAAGCAGAGAGAGGGGACACGGCAGCTGCTGCGAGGCCATGACGTGCCCACCCGAGAGCTGGTCCTGAGCCCACTTGCTTGTCACCTTCTGGAGCCAGCAGCCACAGTGACCCAGAGAGAATGGAGACAGCCAGCAGTGTCACACACCTCACCAGAGCAGGACATGGACCTGTCAGAGCGTGTCTACAGGAGGCCACAAAAATGATCCAAGGGCTGGAGCAGCTCTGCTGTGAGGACAGGCTGAGAGAGTTGGGGCTGTTCAGCCTGGAGAAGAGAAGGCTCCGGGGAGACCTTCTAGTGGCCTCCCAGTACCTGAAGGGGCTCCAGGAAGGCTGGGGAGGGACTTTTCATAAGGGCAGTTAATGACAGAACAAGGGGAAATGGGTTTAAGCTGAAAGAGGGGAGGTTTAGATGAGATATTAGGAAGAAGTTCTTCACTGTGAGGGTGGTGAGCCAGTGTCCCAGGTTGGCCAGAGAAGCTGTGGCTGCTCCTCCCTGGAAGTGTTCTTGGCCAGGTTGGATGAGGCTTTGAGCAACCTGGTCTAGTGGAAGGTGTCCCTGCTGCTGGCAGGGGGGTTGGGACTGGATGAGTTTTAAGGACCCTTCCAACCCAAACCAGTCTGGGATTCCATGAACACTTCTCATGTACAACTGCTATCACACAGATTTGCCCAGCACCTCAAACCACGGGGCTTCTCCCCAACCCCACTCCAGGAGCAGGGCAGGAAGCAGCACAGACAAAGGCCACACAGCACGGGAGGAACAAAACCCACAGCCTGTTTCATCTCCCATCTTCAAGATTCAGTATACTCATCCCACAGGGAATGGGGACAAGTTGAGGACTGTGGGGCCTTCATCTCAAAGGGGTTTCCAGGAGTGGCTACCAACATGCCACAGTTCACAGAGGGCAGACAGACCCCCCAGGACTCCAACTCAGCAGATTCCCAGTGTACATCCAGCCTGGCTGCCAGGGGCTCGAGTGACAGCAGGGTTCTCCCGCTCCTCAGCCCATCTGGGGACTGTCACTCTGCAGAGATCTCCTGTCATGTGTATCACCACCAAACCCTCTTCTGGCAGCAGGATCTGGGTTGGCAGAAGCACTTTTAATAGTAGGATTTATTTTTTCCCCTAACCCATATCCTGTTGACAGAAGCAGGTTAGGACGCAGGTGCAGGGGCAGAGCTGGGGGAGCCTTTTCCAAGACAAAACAGGGGAAAAAAGGAGGGTCTGGGGGGAGTTCTCTCTTCAATTACCAACTGTAGGTAATTGCACCTTCCCCACCTCCCTTGGGGTCGCAAGGAAGGGGAACAATGCCAGCTCTGCTCTGTCCCAGCCCTGTCCTCTGCTCCAGAGCCAGCCCTTCGCCCCGGAGCAGGGTGGGCAGAGGGGGGTGTCGTTCACACCACTGACGAGGGCTGTTTCCATTTCTGGGGTGCAAAGCCGAGCTGTCCCACGTTCAAGCAAACACCATTTCCCCCTCTGCTTTCTTCCCCAGGCTGCTCCAAGCCCCACAAGATTCCTCTCAAATTATTGCCAAACCTTAAGAATTGGGGGGGAAAATAAGAAGGAGAGGGAAGGGAAAAATTCTGGGGGGTTGACAGGGAAACTTCACCCCAAGAGCCGTGAAACTCCCCGTGCTGAGCCGCCACAATCATCTCCCTACTGCAAAGCCAGACGGGAGCTGGCTCGTCACCACCCTGGCTCCCAGCTCTGCACCCCAACAGGGACAGTCACCCAGGAGGGAGCAGCCTCCCAGGGCCACAGGCAGGACCCACAGCCCAGCCAGAGGGGAGGAAAGGGCAGCACCGAGCCAGTCACGTTCCCTGCAGAGTAACCGGGCGGAGGGAAGCTCTGTGGCACGACAACATCCATCAGCTCACACACCAGCGTCAGCAGCCTGGTCAGAGCAGCAGCATTTATCTTCCAACCTCCTCTGTTCCACGACCCATCACACGTTTCTCCTCAGAACCTCTCAAAGGTACAGGAGCGACCTGCTCATTTCACAGGTGGGGAAGCGAAGCATCGCGAAACGAACGCACCCGTCACCTCGGAGGGGAAAGGGGGGCAGAGGAGGGCGACTCCCAACCCACTGGGACAAATTCCAAAGACCTAGACAAATACTGCGGTCTGCTGGCTTGCAAGGGTGGGTGAGCTTCAGAACAGAGGGGCCAGAGACCTTCATCCCGTTCCTGGTCACACCACAGACTGCTGAGGATCTTTCCAGCCCTCTGTCCCTCCCGCAGAGGATCAGACTCACGGCCCTTTATTAAGCTCTGTGACAGATTTGTGGATTAAGGACTCGGGCTGGTTTGTCACCAACCTCCACATCAGAAAGGCAAGTTCCAGAGGTTGTTTCTCACCTTCCCTCATTCCCTACCTGTATGTATGGGATCAGAATGTCAGGACTGAAATAAAACCACCACAGGAGTGGCTACAGCTCAAAACAGTGGCTGCAGAGGTGCTCTGGAGGGGGACAGGAAACTTCTCGAGGGGTTCAGCCAGAAGACCACTCTCCCTCAAACAGGCAGATCCAGCGTGACCTCGCTGGTCCCTCCCTTCACCTCACCTGCTCAAGACCTGCTTCTCTGGGCTGCACACAAAGGGCTTAATTTACAAAGTCAGAGGGATCACCCACATGAGGAACAGGCAGGATCCACCCTCCTCCCCGGGAAGGCCCATTTCATTTTGCTGCTATTAATACCTAGAACATTATTTACATGAACAAACTGTCCCTTCTCCCTCATTTCTGGGCTCTCA
>NW_010316069.1:4764-6410 GCF_000700745.2 Antrostomus carolinensis
AGCCAACACACGCTCACTCCTCTCTAGTACACGCTTCCATCCAAAACACAAACATTTGTTGTTGCTGTTGAGTTAATTACTCATGTTTCTAGTTCCCATCACTTCTTCCAGTCCCTGCAGACAGGACACAGCTCCCCTGGCTCCCTCACAGCGAATTTGTGGGGTTAAACCCACCAACACTCAGGATGGAAATGGGCCAAGAGTTCCCACAGCAGCACAGTGCCTCGTGGGTGTGTGCTCAGAGGGGCTGCCAGTCCCAGTCTGGAACACAAGCTCCTCTACAGCCATTCAAACTGGGACAGAACCAGAGGGGCTCTGGGATGTGGTGTGGATGCTGCCAGAGCCCTGGGGTTGAAGAGACACAGCTTGGTTATCACCACTGAGTTATCATCACTGTCACAGGTGGAACCAGGTGCCAGGGGAGGGTGAGGTTGTCCATGAGGAAAAGGTTCTTGAGGCAGAGGGTGGTGGAGCACTGGAACAGGCTCCCCAGGGAGGTGCTCATGGCACCAAGCCTGACAAGATCCCAGCAGCATTTGGCCAAGGCCCTCAGGGACATGGGCTGAATGTTGGGATTGTCCTGTGCAGGGACAGGAGTTGGACACAATGATCCTGGTGGGTCCCTTCCAGCTCACAACGTTCTGTGATTCTATGAAAGTCAGTTTGTCACCTTCCTATACAGCCCCTGGTCCCTCTGAACCGCAGCACCACGCCACGCTCCGAGCTGGGTGAGGCTCTAACTCAAACCCCGTTGCTTCCCCAGCACCAAACCCGTCACTAAAAGCCAGAGCCACAATCTGGACTGGGTTCTCCTTTAGGCTGGGATCCAGGGCTGCCTGCAAGCCCTTTGCTAGACTGGGAGGAGGAAGTTCTCAACCCCTCAGAGCTGAGCTGAACTCTGCACACAGGAGCCCAGGCAAAGCCTTCCCCTCGGGCTGGCTCGCAAACAGCCGCGTGCCTTTGATTTTGATTCAAGAGAAAACATGTTCTTCTTTCTGTGTCGAAGCAAAACTCAGCCAGAACAGCCAAGGATGGCCAAAAGCATCTGATGAAGAGCACAAAGCATGAGACGTTGGGACAGAGGGTGACCACGTAGCTAAAGACACACCGACTCCACATCCCCATCCAGAATGATGAACCTGAGCTGGCTGCAGAGAGGGGGCTGCCCAATGTGCCCAAGGCCACCTACGGAGCTGGGAACTGAGGACCAGGCTCCTCTCCATCACCACGTCCTCACACACCACGACTAGCCCATCCAGCCTGCAGAGATAACCTGACCTCAATTTGAACGTGGAGCAGCAGCAGCCCAGCCCACAGCTCCTCCACGCAGCTGCCCTCACCACAAACGTCAGACAAACCCAACGCTGACCAGCAGCAGCGAACACCCCGCAGCCTCACCAGAGACCAGAGATGGTGGTGGTGGCACACCGAGAGGAAGATCACACAGAAAGGTGAGAGACGACAGGAGGAACCACAAGCACCTCACTGAGCAGGTCCAGGGAATGGGAAAACCCACCATTAGCAGGATCCACCGCAGAGGATTTCACAGCTAAGGAACTCTCACCGCCAAAGAACACCGAGAAAACAAAAGGAGCTGAGCTGAGCACCTGGAGTGTCGTGTCCAGTTCTGGGCCCCCCAGTTCAAG
>NW_010316070.1:0-6093 GCF_000700745.2 Antrostomus carolinensis
TTTTTATATATTTATAGATATATAAAATGTATTTTACAGTGCTTATCATACCGCTGTTCTTGTACAATTACTTCAAAGCTATTAAAAAAAATAAAAATCTTTCTTTACACTTTGTTCATTAAAATGCAGTTTTTACGTGTGCAGGATAGCTGGCAGCAAAAATGTTTCTTTCTCTGTTCCATAAACTGTACTATGCTTATGTGTGCTTCCTACTTCATGGATGCAGCAGATATTTTACACACGTTCTGTCTTATCTGCACAAAAGTAAAAACCTGCTGTAGACTTAACCGTGCCATGTGAGATTTCAGGCAAAATGAGTTTCCTTCAACCTTCCTCATGTAAAAAAATCTTCAGGGCAGAGATATTGTGCATGCTGCATTAAGCAAACTGTTGTTGCTAAACGAGTAAGAGAGAGGCCAGTGATGATTTCCATATCTATTTTTTATAAGTATTTAAAATAGTAGTCTGTAAATCTCCATAATAATTAGTAAAATAATTACTGTCATCATGGGATGAACATTTTGATCCCTTAAAACATGAACGAATCTAATTTTTTCAGGGTGTCATTTTGTACCTTAAAATAATTAGTTTTTCCTTTTGCAAAGGTACACTTCATAAGCGTAGGCAGGATTAGTTATTAATAAACATTTTTTAAAGTTATGTTTTAGGGTAAGATAAAGCAAATTATTTCCTTATTCGGAGAATTTTGATGAGTCTACCTCATCAAAAGACAGAAGGAAGCTTCTATCTTCCCCTCTTAGTATCTATTTTCTTTTAGATCAACAGTAACTAGCGCAGCTTACTTACATCATAACCCGCAATGAGCAGCCCTACGCCATACGGCCTTCTGCCATAACGCTGCGTTGGTATCTGGGTTTCTTACGTAAGCTAAGGAAAGAATCTCAAAATTACATGTTAATTACCCAAAACATTTTCCTAAGCCAAGCTGAGACACACCAAAATCGCTACATAGTCTTTGAAAACCTTTTTGTAGCAGTGAAGACTATGTTCAAAGAAATAGATCTTGGGACTTATTTGGAAAACTGACTTCTTTTTAATGATAAAATTTATCAATTAGTGGTGCATTCAACCAAGTAATACAAACAGTTCACCTAACGCTGCACAGCCTCATTTAATTTCTTACCCCTTTGAATTTTTTTTCTAGGCACCTGATAACAGAATACAAGGCCTCTGCTGTGTTCCATGCACAGACAGAAGTTGCCACAGAAATAAAAAAGATGTGAGCGAGCAGCTGCAATCCAGTCAATGATCATATTTGAACAGTGCAGTCACTTTTCCTCCCCCACCTCCAGAGGCAAGGGGCTGTGTAACAGAAAACAGTGCTATGCTCAATGTTGCTTCTCTAACCAGTTCAGTGCATGTTATGGGATATTCTCTGAAAGAATACACAAGCAATGTGAATAAAGAAAGTTAACTTTGAATTAACTTTTCAATTTAATATAACTTTCAAGTTATGATAGATGAAAATTATTTTATGAACAAGTACAAACAAGTAAAAAACCATAAAAGCATTACAAGTGTGAAAAAAACCAAAGGATACTGCTTCCAATTAGTGACACTAGGCGAGAAACTGGAAGAGGTCTATCAAACACAAATCTAGAATCCAGACACTCCTGACGCATGAAATTGCTAGGAAGAAGAAAAAAAAAATCAAATCAACGCATAGATGAAAGTCACAGTGAGTTTTTGTCTCAATACTGGTCTGTTAAGATAAGTATATTTTTGTTTTAGCTCTGCTCACCGAGAAAAAGGGTCAAAGGCACTACGTGATTTCATTTCATTGTGACCTATAATTGTCATTTAGAAAGTTGACCACAGGTTTGAGAGAATATTACGGTATTTCAGCCACACAAATGCAAAGAAGGTAGAAGTTCACACAGGCAACAGACAGATCAGCTGGAAAGAAGCCACAGTTAAACAGTAATATTTCTTTGCAGTGTTACAGCAATTAAAATTTGTTCGAGAAATTCTTCCTATGCCTTCTTTGTCCTCTCCTATCAAACTGAGGATCACTCCTCCTTCCACGTACATTTACCTCACCTGATGAAACCATGAGGCCAGCAAGTAAAAAGCAAGCCCCTCTGAAGCTGACACAAACAAAAGCGTATGTAATAACTTTCTTAAATGTTTGTACACAGAGGCAGCAGTGCCCTTTTCTCAGACTGCTTGGAAACCCCAGCACACTGATGGAACCAGACAGGACTGTCTTACTAGTAATAAAACCAAAGAGCAAAATTTGGGCCAAACAAATGAGATTTCTGCCAACTAGTTAAAAATCTGCCAGAATTTCATGCTGAGGTCTTTGGCATAGTACAAGAGAACAGTGCCTCAAGACTAATCCTTAGCTGACCATAAAATTTCATTCGCAATACCCTACAAATGAACTTTCACTCATTGTTGCAGAACTGTGTATGTCAACAACTAAGATACTCACCACAAGAGTCTTGCATCAGCAGTAAGTCCAGCAATTGAGATACCAATATGGTTGTCAACGTACAGGATTTTTTTCTGATGAGCTGCCAGCTCAGACTGTGCTCTCTACACAAAAAAGGAAAAAGCTATGTGGCAGACTGAATAGTTTGCCAAGCACTGTGGAGAAATCTGCTAACATTTATAGCAAGAACTGAATATGATCATGAAACAATAATACAAATTTATAAACTTGCAACAGAAAACAAGAAAAACCCATTTCAGTAGGAAACTGTCAGAATAAAAGAAAGAACAAACATTCACTCAAGCTTTAGAAAAAGAAATAAATAGTGTTACTACTTCAGAACTAAAGAAAAAAAGAAACATCTTTTAAAGGGAAAAAAAGTCTTTCACTCATTTCCTTCATAATTTTGTGAAAATCTGCTCTGCATAGGTATTAAAAATATTTATAGTTCTATACTGGTATTCAAGCAAAAGGAAACTGGGATTGCATTTACATTACACATAAAAGTTCAGACTGCATAAAACTAATTTGCCAAACCAAAACCTTTCTACTAACATTACTGCCCTGAGAACAGTTTTGAACTTACCTTGAGAGCAACCAGCACAGCATGTGTTTTTGACTTCAGCCCCACAGTAGCTGAGCCTTGTTTCACAGCTTCCATGGCATATTCTATTTGATGAATTCGGCCCTACAGAATAAAATCAGGGATAATTCTAAATTTAATCCTCTGTAACAATTTTCAATGGTTTTTGATTTTCAGACTTTTGACTCCTCCACCCCAACAGGTACACATACTGCATAACAGTTTAAACCTCCAACCAATAGGCTTCTTCAATTATGTTCTGCAAATGCCTCACCATTAACCCACAAAAATCTCACTGTCTCCGAGCTGTTCACTACTGCATACAAAGAAACAGGAAAACTAAAAAGAAAGGGTGAATAATCTTGACATTATAAGAATCACAAGACTTTTGACACTGTCTTCAGAGGAATCAGTATTTGATCCAGCATGATTCAAAGACAGAACTTCCAGCTGAAGTTGGGCGTTTAACTTCTCAGCGAGTTTCCTGAAGAAATGAGTCTTATGCAATTGTTGTGTCTCACCATCCATTCCCTAATAACTTCTGAACAACTTATTAGTCAACTGCAGGAAAGTCTGAAAGAGGAGTAGAGGTCTCAAAGACAATGAAGTCCCCATAAGTTTTGCAAAGGCGGTCAAGAGCTTTGCAGGAAAACAGACAACATCCTTTTAATGCAACCACTGAGGGCAAAGCAGCCAACTGTCTCTCTGCAGCTGGCCAGCCAACATCCACTAGTCAGCACCTTCACTGCTGCTCTGCAAGCACTGGAATTGCCAACCACAGCTGCATCCTACCAGTTGTGATGGAGAGAAAGGTAGTAACTCTTATAGTGAAATGTACTGGGGATAATCCACAAGAAATCACCTTCTATTAGGTTGTTGGATGGTTTGTTGGTTTTTTTTTGTTAAAGGTATTTTATTTGATTTATCTAGAGAAATACAAAGTCCATTAGATGCTTAAAATGTCCTGATGTTCCATTTGATCCACTAGGTTATAAATGGAATTTCAATAAGGTAGGCTATTTCCTGCCCAAGAGCAGTATGGAATCGCTGTGACCTGTCCAACGTGTATTTATCAACATCCATGAATGACTCGCAAGACTGTAAAAGCATGAAACCCCTCCTAGCCTTTAATCTCCTATTTCCTTTTCTTTATAACAATATTTGAAAACACCCCCTCAAAAATATGATTATTCTTTGCTCCTGTATTAATATTACCAAGAACTATTATGGTATCATATCACTGGCTCACCTACAGGAATGTATGGAGCAGTAAATGCAGCACAGTAGCAATTTTAAATGTCTTTTTTTATAAAAGACATCAACTCTACTCATTTTCAAGGCAATTTATGAAAAAAAATAGAAAATTGTGTTGTCAATGACTTCACAACATCTACTAGAAGTCTCAAGAGAATGTTGTTGTAGTTTAAAAAGTAACTTTTTAAGTAACAGATTTAAAAATTTAAAATTGAAGTACGTTCCTGATACAGAATTTGCCAGAGAAATGCAATCATTAAGAAGGATGAAAACAGTTCAAAGCCATCTATAGTTATCATGGTTTTGACTAAAGAACATTCAAGTATTCAAGGTTGTCTTCATATAGGACAGAAGGTACAAAACATGCTCTGTTACAATATTCATTGAAAATGTACCTTTTAAACAATACTACTACATGAGCAGTAGTATTTTCAGTAGTAATACAAACCCACAAACTAACAATATATGAACTTTACACTAGTACAACTTGCTATTTGCATTTAAAATAAACATTTAGTTTTGATAAATCTAGAAACAAGTCAATTTTCAAGACTCCGATTTTCCATAAGTATCCTGTCTTTAAATGTCCACACCAAGAGAAGAGGCAATATTAAACCTCTACACTGACACTCTCCTTTAAAATTCTAGAATATTTATTTTGAAGTCAACACAACCTGTGTTAAGTTTTAGAACACACAGTGTACGTTTTTAATAACAGTATACAATGTGAAACTGATTCAGAGGTAATAAAATTTCAAATTCAAGTGCAAATCTTAAGTACAGAGATAGCATCTAGCTTCACTAACATTCCACAACATGGTAAGTGAGGGGAACACAGCTACAGACTTCATAACTGAAGCACAACGTAAACTGCATTACAAAGTGATATGGCTTTGAACCGCTTACACGCTCTAACTCTCAATGTTATCATTATAAGCTTCATACATGGAATTTATTCAACAAGGATGTTTGTGACTGTTTCACTGTAGAAAATTAATTAATAACAGTAATTCATATGTAAAAAAAATCAGTATCATATCACTGGCTCACCTACAGGAATGTATGAATCAGTATCTCAGATTCCACGTACATACAGGTACAGACATTCACACAGGGGCTTACAAGGCAATAAAAGTGTGCACAGAGAGAGGTGCTGTCATGCAATACTTGAAAGTCAGCACGTTCTCACTTAAGCACTAAATGCTAACTTTTAATAATTTAATTCTGTTCTGAACAATTTTAATACAGTAAAACTAAAGGAAAGTTCTTCACAATTGTAAACTGAATAGTTCCTTTTCACTATTACCTGGTGAATAGAAGGAAGAATGACCTAGCAATAGCCTAACATTTGGGAGAGTTAAGCCCAGTTTCATGATTTATCACACGTTACTTAGCAGTTTTTTATCACAGGTCTGTAAATCAACCATTGAATGGCTTGGGTTGGAATGGACCTTTACAGATCACCTAGTATAACCCCCAAGGCCGACAGCATCTCATCTGTACCTCCCAGGGACATTCAGAAAGCAGGTGCCTTAAGCACTTTGACATAGCAGGATCCACCTGAGCTTCGTTCAGGTCCACACACCAGAAGCTCAGAGATGTGCTGACAACTTTCTAGACAGCTGCAGCCCACAGAACAGGGAGGGAGCAGCCTGCAGTAGCTTCAGGCACCTGACCACAATCTAAGACTGAAGGGAAGACAAAATGCCAGCAAAACGCCAGCGAGCAACCATCTAAAGGTGTTACCTGCGGGCTCCAAACGGTGACATCGTTGTCATACTGGTTGCGAAACTGGAAGGAA
>NW_010316071.1:0-672 GCF_000700745.2 Antrostomus carolinensis
AATTCAGCCCTTTTTGGGGAGATTAAATCGACCAGATTTAGCCTCTTTCAGGGAGATTAAACCTAAAGGATTTGGCCCTTTTGGGGGAGATTAATCAACTGGATTTAGCCCATTTTGGGGAGATTAAATCGACTGGATTTAGCCCATTTTGGGGAGATTAAATCGACTGGATTTAGCCCATTTTGGGGAGATTAAATCGACTGGATTTAGCCCATTTTGGGGAGATTAAATCGACTGGATTTAGCCCATTTTGGGGAGATTAAATCGACTGGATTTAGCCCATTTTGGGGAGATTAAATCGACTGGATTTAGCCCATTTTGGGGAGATTAAATCGACTGGATTTAGCCCATTTTGGGGAGATTAAATCGACTGGATTTAGCCCATTTTGGGGAGATTAAATCGACTGGATTTAGCCCATTTTGGGGAGATTAAATCGACTGGATTTAGCCCATTTTGGGGAGATTAAATTGCCCCGATTTGGCTCTTTTTGAGGAGATTAAATCCATTTATTTTTTGCTCCAATAGTGGAGGTGACACAATTTGGGAGTTTGGGGTTTATTTTCCCTTCATGGGAGGGCAGAGCCAAGGTGGGGGGGGAGCCTGGGTGGGCTGTGTTCCCCACACTTCCCCCCCCACTCTTTGTGAGGTGAGAGGGTGGGCTGCATCCCCCC
>NW_010316072.1:0-327 GCF_000700745.2 Antrostomus carolinensis
CAGCAGCTCTGGTGTGGGACCTCGCTGATGTCCTGAGGGGTCCTCACATCCAGTCCACACCACCCAGTTGAGTTTGTCGATCATCTTTTTCCACCACAAAAAGCGCTGCTGGCTAAACGAGTGGGATTTAAGGTAGAGGAAGAGGGAGAGGAAGACAACAAAAAAGGGTCCACTTTGCTAGAAGCAACCTGTGTATGGGCATGGTCAGGCTGCCAGATCCACAGGACACCTACCCTTGAGCTGTTAATGACAGCCTGTGCTAACTTCCAGCTTTGAATTCCAAAAATTTGGGGTGTCTTGGCCACCCAGCTCTTGTTCTAAGGGCAG
>NW_010316072.1:404-3835 GCF_000700745.2 Antrostomus carolinensis
TCACCTCTCGTCCTAGCACAGGCCCCAGGTGCTTTGTGTGACAGCTGCCCCATGACCCCATTATTTATTAACGGGGAAACAAAGGACCCCAGAATCACCAGGACAAACTGATTCAGCCAAACCCGCAGCGTGGGGTGGGATGGTATAAAATGTATAAATCTGTCACGCACAGACCTCCCGTGTGCTGGTCCAAGGGCAGTGAGACCCAGGTGGAGCCTCCTTTCCCTCCCCATCTCCCCGGGAGAGGATCCAGCTGCCTGCTCTGGGACTCCTGTGCACTCCCCCACCACTGCCCCTCGGTCCCCAGCCACCTCCTCTCCTGCCTGGTCCCTTCATGACACTCCTGCTCTGATCCACTTTCTGCTGCCACCCAGCCACCTCCTCTCCTGCCTGGTCCCTTCATGACACTCCTGCTCTGATCCACTTTCTGCTGCCACCCCTCAAGCTTGGCCCCCTCTGCTCCCCCAAACCACCAGTCCATAAAGCGAGTCCCTGGTTCATCCTCCATCCTCCACGTCCTGGCTCGTGCCGCTGTAGGCGAGGGACAGCAGGACAGCAGGCTTGCTGAGACAGACAGGAGACTTCCCAATAGTGGTTTGTTTTGTTCTGTTTGGGTTTGTTTTGTTTTTTTTTTTTATGTTTTTCTACCCTAGTTGCCAACTGAGTCATCTTAAAAAATTCATGGAGCGGATGGAGAGTGAAAATGAAGTTTGCTTGTTACCCTTGAGGAGTCATATGGTAATTAGTCTATGGTTGCTGGCAATGGATTATTTATTTAAAGAAACTCTTTTCTTTTTACTAGTCAACAGATGTGTTTGCCCAGCCCTGGCCTCGCTGGCTGGTGAGGAGTGCCTCTGTGCCTGAGAGGGTATGAGAGGGAGGCATGAGGAGCACTTGCTTCCATCTACGAGAACAGCCTAGGGGATCTAAAGGCTTGGGCTTTGGGGAGGCTTTGGTTCCAGCAGCTTCCTTAGGCTTGGGTTCCTCTTAAATAGCTTTGTGGCCCATGTGGGCAATGTTTTGGCTTGGTTTTTTTTAAGTGGGGAGAGAAAGTTTGGGGAATTAAAAAATAAATAAATAAATAAATAAAATCCTGTCCTAGTTAAGATTTTATGCAAATTATTTTACAGAATTTATTAATAATCACAAAATTTATGAGTGCAAGTATGATGTTTAGACATAGATGCCTCACTATTATTCATGTGAACACAGGGCTTGGTAAGAAGAGATGTCATTTTCACTCAAATCCAGCAGAAACAAACCTACCTTTTGAGAGATGTATGGTTCCCCTTCCCTGGCTGGAACTGTTGCCTACCTCAGAATATTTACGCTTACATTTACAGCAGTAATGGGAACCTGGGCTGTAATTCCTGATGTTTATAGCATTCATACATATATCCCCTTTTTTTGGTCAAGAAGTTACTGTAAACTACTTTATTTTTCTTTAAAGCAGGAAAGACAGAGCCCATAGCTCCCTCCAAGGAAGGGAAGATGGATATAGTGTCAGGCTCAATTAGATCCAATTGCGGTGGCTTTCCCTAAAGCGAACAATGCAGCTTTTGTGATTCCCAGCAGAAAGCTTAGAAGTCTTGGAAAGAGGGGAGGAAAAATTGAACACACACACACACACACACACACACACACACACACCCCAAAGTCCAAACCTTGAGACAATCCAGATCCTTAGGATGTGGAGGAGATAGTGTTTCTTTTGAAGAGGGACAAGAGCTGGGCATTATTTTCCTCTTTGAAATGCGGTGAGATGGTTAAGAGCTGGCAACAAAGGAGTATAACTCGGTCCAGCCTCAACCAAAAAATACCTGTGGAGGCAGAGGGTAAAGCACCCAGGGCAGGCTGGCCCTGCTGCAGAGGGTGGTCCTCCTTTGGTAGGACAGCCTTTTGGTAGGACATCTGACCCACCTGGAGCAACAACCCAGCAAAGGCTGCTGGAGCCAGGGGTAAGGCAGAGGGGGGAACAAAGTGGCCTACTCAGGGCTGGAAGTGCTTGAAATGCAAATATACAGGAACTTCAGACCATCCCCCTCCCTCCCTCCTCCTCCTCCTCCTCCTCCTCCTCGGTGGCGTGGAGGAAAGCAGCTTAAATACAGCCCAGGCCTGGAGAGGAATGTTAAAAAGAGGGGAAGAATCGCCCTCCTCCTTTCCATAGGGACCAGGGCCCGGCCAGATTGAGTATGCATGACTGAGCAAGCAAGCAAGGACAGCTCCTCTTTTTAACTTTCCTGAACAATAGCTCCGGCTTCTTCCATCCACCATTTCGCATTCCCACTCCTTCCAGGCAGGAATGGGGCAGCGGGGGCGAGCGAGCCCCGTCACCAGGCTGAGGGGGAAAAGATGGGCTTTGTCACTGCCTGATAAAACACCGCTTCAGCTCCGTCTCCAACAATAAAAAACCCAGGGACCCCGTCGTGTTAAAAGTCATACGTTGAGAAAGATTATGGTTGAGGAGAAAGATGATGGTATAGCACAAAGGACACCTTAGATTAGTCAAACTTTTTTGTTTGGTTGTTTGGTTTTTTTTTTTACATTCCTACTTTACTTCCTCTTTAATCTCAGTCTGGGCAGTGGAAACCAAGACATTTGAGATTTCTCAGGTCTTTGTGCACCAGCAGGGTTTTTTTGGTGGTTGTCACTTCTGGATAATGTATTTATTTGATGGATCTTCCACCCTGAGGTGGGCCTCAATTTAAAGTAAATCACAAAAAAAAAATCCTTCTGCCATCTACCTTAAAAATTAAGAAACACAGCCCTCCTGTCCCCCCCTCCCAAATACCCCCGAATTCCCGGTTCACTCGCTAGCAAGCTTCAGCACTTTTGGTTTGTCTGACCTCCAGCTGAGCCAACACCTCACACCCACGGGCAGCTGGACTCGGTTTCTCCCCACGGATGCTGTAAGCATCCTCACAGCCAAGGCTGGTCCTACCAAACCCCTTCCTGACAGCAATCTTCATGGTGATGTTACTCAACATCCTGCACAGAAGGTACCGGGCTCTCTTCCTTCCTCCTCCTCCTCCTCCTCTGTCACTCAGTGGGACACGAGTGAGCAGCCCCAAACCCCCGGTGTGAGCTGCAGGGCAATACTTACCAAACCCAACAGCGAGAGATCGATAGATACCTGTCTTTAAAAAGCACAGACAACACAGATACAGCTTTTTTGGTTTGTTTTTGTTTTTTTTTTTTTTTTTTCAAAAACATACTTCATATTTCCTCTTTTATTATATAAATATGTTTAACCTTTTACTGTAAGAATATAAAATGTTTTAAGAGGATCTTTGTTATTTTTTTTTTTTTTATACAAATTCACAAACAGTACAATTAATCCATAGGGGGGTCTCTGGGTTTGTGTTAACTCTGTGGTCTGGCCTGTTACTGTATTTGAGATTTTTTTTTTTTTTGAAGAGATGAGGCAAAAA